>NW_026043920.1:0-214304 GCF_937001465.1 Orcinus orca | reverse complement strand
GCTGAGCCTTTGGTTAATTCCTCTTCCTGGTGGGAAATGAGAGTTAAATTTGCCCGTCCAGACACCTCCAGCTAGTCTCTCATTGGTCCTCCTTATTCCTGTTCATCTTCCGCAGAATTTGCAAACTGGGCCAAACAGGAGGTTAAAGGCACTGACTCTCCAAGTCGGGAGATTGTTAGTAAAGCGTCTGGAATGTTGCACCCGAGTACCAGGGGACGAAAACTGAGACATATTTGAACACGTCTCCTGATCACACGGTTGATCATACTCTGGGTTCCACATGCATGTTTCAGCTGAAGGAAGAATCCCTTAAACCTGGAGAGTTGAGAACCGTGGAATGGGTACCATGCAATATGACTTCAAAGGGTCTTCATTTGCTCACCGAACCTCTCCAATCCTATCACTGCTGCGTTTATGCCCCTGTACACACGCTTGATTCTCTTTCGGAGGCATAGCAATCCATAGGTTTTAAGATACTTACTAATCAGGTACATTCTTAGGCGTTTAATATGGGGTGTTGAGTCCATTTCGTTGAGCAAGGAGTAGCTCTTGTCTATTACATATTTGGCTTAAGGAACTTTATCTGTGCTCATTTCAATCTCTGGTTTTATGCAGCACCCCAACTCACATTTCCCCTTAAGCAAGCATAAGTTGGTTTTCTAAATTTGAGACCCTGTTCTCTTTTGTAATCCAGTTCCTGTGTAGCCAAGTTTACATTCCGTGTATTAGTGATATCTTATGTTGTTTCTTTTTCTGTGTGACTTATTTCAGTTAGAATCATCATACCTGAGCCCACTCATTTTCTGCTACAGGCCTGTTGACATAGATTTCATTGCTGAGTGATATTGCATTGTACGTAAGTACCACAACTTCTTTATCCATTTTGCGCTTTCTGCGATATTGAACTTGTACCGTAAAAGAGGTTCTTGTAAACAGAGCCGTCCCAAACTTTGGGGTGGCTGTGTCTTTTTGATTTTAATTTCCCTAAGCTATAGGACCATAAGTGGAATTGACCTAGGCTCTGTTGCTTTGTTTTTTAGATGTTTCAGGAAACACCATACACTTCTCCCGAGTGGCTGTTGGCAATTTACAACCTGCCCATCAGCATAACAAGGCTCCCAGTTCTCCATGGCCTGTCCTGCCTTTCTGGATTTTACACTTTTTTCAGATGGCCCTTTTGACCGGGGGGAAGTGAGACTTAATTGTAGTGCAGATTTCCTTTGCAAGCTTGCTTGGTTGTCCAAAAAGGGCGTATGCGTTTTTTCCTGAATATATTCAGGAAAAAACGCATACGCCCTTTTTGGCCAAGTGCATCATTGTGGACGTTCTGCCTCTTTTCCTATGCTTTAAATGCAATTCCAGTCTCCCTCCTGATATCGGTTTCCTGCAATTCTGCCCCACGTTCAAGTCCTCTTGGCAGCCTTACTTCAGTATATTTTTGGACGATAGCTGTCATTTATAACTCTGCAGGTTTGTGAATTACAGTGCCCCTGAGCTCCTTTCTTCAACTCGCTTTCTTGTGAGCTGGCCGCAACACCGCAGGATTGCTTCAGGCCCTAATCTGGTTCCCCACGGCACGCTGAGACTTTGGTTAATTCCTCTTCCTGGTGGGAAATGAGAGTTAAATTTGCCCGTCCAGACATCTCCAGCTAGTCTCTCATTGGTTCTCCCTATTCCTGTTCATATTCCGCAGAAATTGGAAACTGGGCCAAAAGGACGTTAAAGGCACTGACTCTCCAAGTCGGGAGAGTGTTAGTAAAGTGTCTGGAATGTTGCACCCAAGTACCAGGGGACGAGAACTGAGATATATTGGCACACGTCTCCCGATCACACGGTTGATCATACTCTGGGTTCCACATGCATGTTTTAGCTGAAGGAAGAATCCCTTAAACCTGGAGAGTTGAGACCCGTGGAATGGGTACCATGCAATATGATTTCAAAGGGTCTTCGTTTGCTCACCGAACCTCTCCAATCCTATCACTGCTGCGTTTATGCCCCTGTACACATGCTTGATTCTCTTTCGGAGACATAGCAATCCATAGGTTTTAAGATACTTACTAGTCAGGTACATTCTTAGGCGTTTAATATGGGGTGTTGAGTCCATTTCGTTGAGCAAGGAGTAGCTCTTGTCTATTCCATATTTGGCTTAAGGAACTTTATCTGTGCTCATTTCAATCTCTGGTTTTATGCAGCACCCCAACTCACCTTTCCCCTTAAGCAAGCATAAGTTGGTTTTCTTCATTTGAGACCCTGTTCTGTTTTGTAATTCAGTTTCTGTGTAGCCAAGTTTACATTCCATGTATTAGTGATATCTTATGATGTTTCTTTTTCTGTGTGACTTATTTCAGTTAGAATCATCATACCTGAATCCACTCACTATGCTCCTACGGGCCTGATGACATAGATTTCATTGCTGAGTGATATTGCATTGTACGTAAGTACCACAACTTCTTTATCCATTTTTCACTTTCTGTGATATTGAACTTGTACCATAAACAAGGTTCTTGTAAACAGAGCCGTCCCAAACTTTGGGGTGGCTGTGTCTTTTTGATTTTAATTTCCCTAAGCTATAGGACCATAAGTGGAAGTGCCCTAGGCTCTGTTGCTTTGTTTTTTAGATGTTTCAGGAAACACCATACACTTCTCCCCAGTGGCTGTTGGCAATTTACATCCCGCCCATCAGCATAACAAGGCTCCCAGTTCTCCATGGTCTGTCCTGCCTTTCTGGATTTTACACTTTTTTCAGATGGCCCTTTTGACCAGGCGGAAGTGAGACTTCATTGTAGTGCAGATTTCCTTTGCAAGCTTGCTTGGTTGGCCAAAAAGGGCGTATGCGTTTTTTCCTGAATATATTCAGGAAAAAACGCATACGCCCTTTTTGGCCAAGTGCATCATTGTCAACGTTCTGCCTCTTTTCCTATGCTTTAAATGCAATTCCAGTCTACCTCCTGAAATCGGTTTCCTGCAATTCTGCCCTGCTTTCAAGTCCTCTTGGCAGCCTTACTTCAGTATATTTTTGGACGATAGCTGACATTTATAACTCTGCAGGTTTGTGAATTACAGTGCCCCTGAGCTCCTTTCTTCAACTCGCTTTCTTGTGAGCGGGCCACAACACCACAGGATTGCTTCAGGCCCTAATCTTGTTCCGGCACGGCACGCTGAGCCTTTGGTTAATTCCTCTTCCTGGTGGGAAATGAGAGTTAAATTTGCCCGTCCAGACACCTCCAGCTAGTCTCTCATTGCTCCTACCTATTCTTGTTCATCTTCTGCAGAAATTGCAATCTGGGCCAAACAGGAGGTTAAAGGCACTGACTCTCCAAGTCAGGAGAGTGTTAGTAAAGCGTCTGGAATGTTGCACCCGAGTACCAGTGGACGAAAACTGAGACATATTTGAAAACGTCTCCTGATCACACGGTTGATCATACTCTGGGTTCCACATGCATGTTTCAGCTGAAGGAAGAATCCCTTAAACCTGGAGAGTTGAGACCCGTGGAATGGGTAGCATGTAATATGACTTCAAAGGGTCATTCTTTGCTCACCGAACCTCTCAAATCCTATCACTGCTGCGTTTATGCCCCTGTACACATGCTTGATTCTCTTTCGGAGACATAACAATCCATAGGTTTTAAGATACTTACTAGTCAGGTACATTCTTAGGCGTTTAATATGGGGTGTTGAGTCCATTTCGTTGAATAAGGAGTAGCTCTTGTCTATTACATATTTGGCTTAAGGAACTTTATCTGTGTTCATTTCAATCTCTGGTTTTATGCTGCATCCCAACTCACCTTTCCCCTTAAGCAAGCATAAGTTGGTTTTCTAAATTTGAGACCCTGTTCTGTTTTGTAATTCAGTTCCTGTGTAGCCAAGTTTACATTCTGTGTATTAGTGATATCTTATGATGTTTCTTTTTCTGTGTGACTTATTTCAGTTAGAATCATCATACCTGAACCCACTCATTTTGTGCTACAGGCGTGTTGACATAGATTTCATTGCTGAGTGGTATTGCATTGTACGTAAGTACCACAACTTCTTTATCCATTTTTCACTTTCTGCGATATTGAACTTGTACCATAAACGAGGTTCTTGTAAACAGAGCCGTCCCAAACATTTGGGTGGCTGTGTCTTTTTGATTTTAATTTCCCTAAGCTATAGGACCATAAGTGGAAGTGCCCTAGGCCCTGTTGCTTTCTTTTTTAGATGTTTCAGGAAACACCATACACTTCTCCCGAGTGAATATATTCAGGAAAAAACGGATACGCCCTTTTTGTCCAAGTGCATCATTGTGGACGTTCTGCCTCTTTTCCTATGCTTTAAATGCAATTCCAGTCTACCTCCTGAAATCGGTTTTCTGCAATTCTGCCCCGCTTTCAAGTCCTCTTGGCAGCCTTACTTCAGTATATTTTTGGACGATAGCTGTCATTTATAATTCTGCAGGTTTGTGAATTACAGGGGCCCTGAGCTCCTTTCTTCAACTCGCTTTCTTGTGAGCTGGCCGCAACACCGCAGGATTGCTTCAGGCCCTAATCTTGTTCCGGCACGGCACGCTGAGCCTTTGGTTAATTCCTCTTCCTGGTGGGAAATGAGAGTTAAATTTGCCCGTCCAGACACCTCCAGCTAGTCTCTCATTGGTCCTCCTTATTCCTGTTCATCTTCCGCAGAATTTGCAAACTGGGCCAAACAGGAGGTTAAAGGCACTGACTCTCCAAGTCAGGAGATTGTTAGTAAAGCGTCTGGAATGTTGCACCCGAGTACCAGGGGACGAAAACTGAGACATATTTGAACACGTCTCCTGATCACACGGTTGATCATACTCTGGGTTCCACATGCATGTTTCAGCTGAAGGAAGAATCCCTTAAACCTGGAGAGTTGAGAACCGTGGAATGGGTACCATGCAATATGACTTCAAAGGGTCTTCATTTGCTCACCGAACCTCTCCAATCCTATCACTGCTGCGTTTATGCCCCTGTACACACGCTTGATTCTCTTTCGGAGGCATAGCAATCCATAGGTTTTAAGATACTTACTAATCAGGTACATTCTTAGGCGTTTAATATGGGGTGTTGAGTCCATTTCATTGAACAAGGAGTAGCACTTGTCTATTACATATTTGGCTTAAGGAACTTTATCTGTGCTCATTTCAATCTCTGGTTTTATGCAGCACCCCAACTCACATTTCCCCTTAAGCAAGCATAAGTTGGTTTTCTAAATTTGAGACCCTGTTCTCTTTTGTAATCCAGTTCCTGTGTAGCCAAGTTTACATTCCGTGTATTAGTGATATCTTATGTTGTTTCTTTTTCTGTGTGACTTATTTCAGTTAGAATCATCATACCTGAGCCCACTCATTTTCTGCTACAGGCCTGTTGACATAGATTTCATTGCTGAGTGATATTGCATTGTACGTAAGTACCACAACTTCTTTATCCATTTTGCGCTTTCTGCGATATTGAACTTGTACCGTAAAAGAGGTTCTTGTAAACAGAGCCGTCCCAAACTTTGGGGTGGCTGTGTCTTTTTGATTTTAATTTCCCTAAGCTATAGGACCATAAGTGGAATTGACCTAGGCTCTGTTGCTTTGTTTTTTAGATGTTTCAGGAAACACCATACACTTCTCCCGAGTGGCTGTTCGCAATTTACAACCTGCCCATCAGCATAACAAGGCTCCCAGTTCTCCATGGCCTGTCCTGCCTTTCTGGATTTTACACTTTTTTCAGATGGCCCTTTTGACCGGGGGGAAGTGAGACTTAATTGTAGTGCAGATTTCCTTTGCAAGCTTGCTTGGTTGTCCAAAAAGGGCGTATGCGTTTTTTCCTGAATATATTCAGGAAAAAACGCATACGCCCTTTTTGGCCAAGTGCATCATTGTGGACGTTCTGCCTCTTTTCCTATGCTTTAAATGCAATTCCAGTCTCCCTCCTGATATCGGTTTCCTGCAATTCTGCCCCACGTTCAAGTCCTCTTGGCAGCCTTACTTCAGTATATTTTTGGACGATAGCTGTCATTTATAACTCTGCAGGTTTGTGAATTACAGTGCCCCTGAGCTCCTTTCTTCAACTCGCTTTCTTGTGAGCTGGCCGCAACACCGCATGATTGCTTCAGGCCCTAATCTGGTTCCCCACGGCACGCTGAGACTTTGGTTAATTCCTCTTCCTGGTGGGAAATGAGAGTTAAATTTGCCCGTCCAGACACCTCCAGCTAGTCTCTCATTGGTTCTCCCTATTCCTGTTCATATTCCGCAGAAATTGCAAACTGGGCCAAAAGGACGTTAAAGGCACTGACTCTCCAAGTCGGGAGAGTGTTAGTAAAGTGTCTGGAATGTTGCACCCAAGTACCAGGGGACGAGAACTGAGATATATTGGCACACGTCTCCCGATCACACGGTTGATCATACTCTGGGTTCCACATGCATGTTTTAGCTGAAGGAAGAATCCCTTAAACCTGGAGAGTTGAGACCCGTGGAATGGGTACCATGCAATATGATTTCAAAGGGTCTTCGTTTGCTCACCGAACCTCTCCAATCCTATCACTGCTGCGTTTATGCCCCTGTACACATGCTTGATTCTCTTTCGGAGACATAGCAATCCATAGGTTTTAAGATACTTACTAGTCAGGTACATTCTTAGGCGTTTAATATGGGGTGTTGAGTCCATTTCGTTGAGCAAGGAGTAGCTCTTGTCTATTCCATATTTGGCTTAAGGAACTTTATCTGTGCTCATTTCAATCTCTGGTTTTATGCAGCACCCCAACTCACCTTTCCCCTTAAGCAAGCATAAGTTGGTTTTCTTCATTTGAGACCCTGTTCTGTTTTGTAATTCAGTTTCTGTGTAGCCAAGTTTACATTCCATGTATTAGTGATATCTTATGATGTTTCTTTTTCTGTGTGACTTATTTCAGTTAGAATCGTCATACCTGAATCCACTCACTATGCTCCTACGGGCCTGATGACATAGATTTCATTGCTGAGTGATATTGCATTGTACGTAAGTACCACAACTTCTTTATCCATTTTTCACTTTCTGTGATATTGAACTTGTACCATAAACAAGGTTCTTGTAAACAGAGCCGTCCCAAACTTTGGGGTGGCTGTGTCTTTTTGATTTTAATTTCCCTAAGCTATAGGACCATAAGTGGAAGTGCCCTAGGCTCTGTTGCTTTGTTTTTTAGATGTTTCAGGAAACACCATACACTTCTCCCCAGTGGCTGTTGGCAATTTACATCCCGCCCATCAGCATAACAAGGCTCCCAGTTCTCCATGGTCTGTCCTGCCTTTCTGGATTTTACACTTTTTTCAGATGGCCCTTTTGACCAGGCGGAAGTGAGACTTCATTGTAGTGCAGATTTCCTTTGCAAGCTTGCTTGGTTGGCCAAAAAGGGCGTATGCGTTTTTTCCTGAATATATTCAGGAAAAAACGCATACGCCCTTTTTGGCCAAGTGCATCATTGTCAACGTTCTGCCTCTTTTCCTATGCTTTAAATGCAATTCCAGTCTACCTCCTGAAATCGGTTTCCTGCAATTCTGCCCCGCTTTCAAGTCCTCTTGGCAGCCTTACTTCAGTATATTTTTGGACGATAGCTGACATTTATAACTCTGCAGGTTTGTGAATTACAGTGCCCCTGAGCTCCTTTCTTCAACTCGCTTTCTTGTGAGCGGGCCACAACACCACAGGATTGCTTCAGGCCCTAATCTTGTTCCGGCACGGCACGCTGAGCCTTTGGTTAATTCCTCTTCCTGGTGGGAAATGAGAGTTAAATTTGCCCGTCCAGACACCTCCAGCTAGTCTCTCATTGCTCCTACCTATTCTTGTTCATCTTCTGCAGAAATTGCAATCTGGGCCAAACAGGAGGTTAAAGGCACTGACTCTCCAAGTCAGGAGAGTGTTAGTAAAGCGTCTGGAATGTTGCACCCGAGTACCAGTGGACGAAAACTGAGACATATTTGAAAACGTCTCCTGATCACACGGTTGATCATACTCTGGGTTCCACATGCATGTTTCAGCTGAAGGAAGAATCCCTTAAACCTGGAGAGTTGAGACCCGTGGAATGGGTAGCATGTAATATGACTTCAAAGGGTCATTCTTTGCTCACCGAACCTCTCAAATCCTATCACTGCTGCGTTTATGCCCCTGTACACATGCTTGATTCTCTTTCGGAGACATAACAATCCATAGGTTTTAAGATACTTACTAGTCAGGTACATTCTTAGGCGTTTAATATGGGGTGTTGAGTCCATTTCGTTGAATAAGGAGTAGCTCTTGTCTATTACATATTTGGCTTAAGGAACTTTATCTGTGTTCATTTCAATCTCTGGTTTTATGCTGCATCCCAACTCACCTTTCCCCTTAAGCAAGCATAAGTTGGTTTTCTAAATTTGAGACCCTGTTCTGTTTTGTAATTCAGTTCCTGTGTAGCCAAGTTTACATTCTGTGTATTAGTGATATCTTATGATGTTTCTTTTTCTGTGTGACTTATTTCAGTTAGAATCATCATACCTGAACCCACTCATTTTGTGCTACAGGCGTGTTGACATAGATTTCATTGCTGAGTGGTATTGCATTGTACGTAAGTACCACAACTTCTTTATCCATTTTTCACTTTCTGCGATATTGAACTTGTACCATAAACGAGGTTCTTGTAAACAGAGCCGTCCCAAACATTTGGGTGGCTGTGTCTTTTTGATTTTAATTTCCCTAAGCTATAGGACCATAAGTGGAAGTGCCCTAGGCTCTGTTGCTTTCTTTTTTAGATGTTTCAGGAAACACCATACACTTCTCCCGAGTGAATATATTCAGGAAAAAACGGATACGCCCTTTTTGTCCAAGTGCATCATTGTGGACGTTCTGCCTCTTTTCCTATGCTTTAAATGCAATTCCAGTCTACCTCCTGAAATCGGTTTTCTGCAATTCTGCCCCGCTTTCAAGTCCTCTTGGCAGCCTTACTTCAGTATATTTTTGGACGATAGCTGTCATTTATAATTCTGCAGGTTTGTGAATTACAGGGGCCCTGAGCTCCTTTCTTCAACTCGCTTTCTTGTGAGCTGGCCGCAACACCGCAGGATTGCTTCAGGCCCTAATCTTGTTCCGGCACGGCACGCTGAGCCTTTGGTTAATTCCTCTTCCTGGTGGGAAATGAGAGTTAAATTTGCCCGTCCAGACACCTCCAGCTAGTCTCTCATTGGTCCTCCTTATTCCTGTTCATCTTCCGCAGAATTTGCAAACTGGGCCAAACAGGAGGTTAAAGGCACTGACTCTCCAAGTCGGGAGATTGTTAGTAAAGCGTCTGGAATGTTGCACCCGAGTACCAGGGGACGAAAACTGAGACATATTTGAACACGTCTCCTGATCACACGGTAGATCATACTCTGGGTTCCACATGCATGTTTCAGCTGAAGGAAGAATCCCTTAAACCTGGAGAGTTGAGAACCGTGGAATGGGTACCATGCAATATGACTTCAAAGGGTCTTCATTTGCTCACCGAACCTCTCCAATCCTATCACTGCTGCGTTTATGCCCCTGTACACACGCTTGATTCTCTTTCGGAGGCATAGCAATCCATAGGTTTTAAGATACTTACTAATCAGGTACATTCTTAGGCGTTTAATATGGGGTGTTGAGTCCATTTCGTTGAGCAAGGAGTAGCTCTTGTCTATTACATATTTGGCTTAAGGAACTTTATCTGTGCTCATTTCAATCTCTGGTTTTATGCAGCACCCCAACTCACATTTCCCCTTAAGCAAGCATAAGTTGGTTTTCTAAATTTGAGACCCTGTTCTCTTTTGTAATCCAGTTCCTGTGTAGCCAAGTTTACATTCCGTGTATTAGTGATATCTTATGTTGTTTCTTTTTCTGTGTGACTTATTTCAGTTAGAATCATCATACCTGAGCCCACTCATTTTCTGCTACAGGCCTGTTGACATAGATTTCATTGCTGAGTGATATTGCATTGTACGTAAGTACCACAACTTCTTTATCCATTTTGCGCTTTCTGCGATATTGAACTTGTACCGTAAAAGAGGTTCTTGTAAACAGAGCCGTCCCAAACTTTGGGGTGGCTGTGTCTTTTTGATTTTAATTTCCCTAAGCTATAGGACCATAAGTGGAATTGACCTAGGCTCTGTTGCTTTGTTTTTTAGATGTTTCAGGAAACACCATACACTTCTCCCGAGTGGCTGTTGGCAATTTACAACCTGCCCATCAGCATAACAAGGCTCCCAGTTCTCCATGGCCTGTCCTGCCTTTCTGGATTTTACACTTTTTTCAGGTGGCCCTTTTGACCGGGGGGAAGTGAGACTTAATTGTAGTGCAGATTTCCTTTGCAAGCTTGCTTGGTTGTCCAAAAAGGGCGTATGCGTTTTTTCCTGAATATATTCAGGAAAAAACGCATACGCCCTTTTTGGCCAAGTGCATCATTGTGGACGTTCTGCCTCTTTTCCTATGCTTTAAATGCAATTCCAGTCTCCCTCCTGATATCGGTTTCCTGCAATTCTGCCCCACGTTCAAGTCCTCTTGGCAGCCTTACTTCAGTATATTTTTGGACGATAGCTGTCATTTATAACTCTGCAGGTTTGTGAATTACAGTGCCCCTGAGCTCCTTTCTTCAACTCGCTTTCTTGTGAGCTGGCCGCAACACCGCAGGATTGCTTCAGGCCCTAATCTGGTTCCCCACGGCACGCTGAGACTTTGGTTAATTCCTCTTCCTGGTGGGAAATGAGAGTTAAATTTGCCCGTCCAGACACCTCCAGCTAGTCTCTCATTGGTTCTCCCTATTCCTGTTCATATTCCGCAGAAATTGCAAACTGGGCCAAAAGGACGTTAAAGGCACTGACTCTCCAAGTCGGGAGAGTGTTAGTAAAGTGTCTGGAATGTTGCACCCAAGTACCAGGGGACGAGAACTGAGATATATTGGCACACGTCTCCCGATCACACGGTTGATCATACTCTGGGTTCCACATGCATGTTTTAGCTGAAGGAAGAATCCCTTAAACCTGGAGAGTTGAGACCCGTGGAATGGGTACCATGCAATATGATTTCAAAGGGTCTTCGTTTGCTCACCGAACTTCTCCAATCCTATCACTGCTGCGTTTATGCCCCTGTACACATGCTTGATTCTCTTTCGGAGACATAGCAATCCATAGGTTTTAAGATACTTACTAGTCAGGTACATTCTTAGGCGTTTAATATGGGGTGTTGAGTCCATTTCGTTGAGCAAGGAGTAGCTCTTGTCTATTCCATATTTGGCTTAAGGAACTTTATCTGTGCTCATTTCAATCCCTGGTTTTATGCAGCACCCCAACTCACCTTTCCCCTTAAGCAAGCATAAGTTGGTTTTCTTCATTTGAGACCCTGTTCTGTTTTGTAATTCAGTTTCTGTGTAGCCAAGTTTACATTCCATGTATTAGTGATATCTTATGATGTTTCTTTTTCTGTGTGACTTATTTCAGTTAGAATCGTCATACCTGAATCCACTCACTATGCTCCTACGGGCCTGATGACATAGATTTCATTGCTGAGTGATATTGCATTGTACGTAAGTACCACAACTTCTTTATCCATTTTTCACTTTCTGTGATATTGAACTTGTACCATAAACAAGGTTCTTGTAAACAGAGCCGTCCCAAACTTTGGGGTGGCTGTGTCTTTTTGATTTTAATTTCCCTAAGCTATAGGACCATAAGTGGAAGTGCCCTAGGCTCTGTTGCTTTGTTTTTTAGATGTTTCAGGAAACACCATACACTTCTCCCCAGTGGCTGTTGGCAATTTACATCCCGCCCATCAGCATAACAAGGCTCCCAGTTCTCCATGGTCTGTCCTGCCTTTCTGGATTTTACACTTTTTTCAGATGGCCCTTTTGACCAGGCGGAAGTGAGACTTCATTGTAGTGCAGATTTCCTTTCCAAGCTTGCTTGGTTGGCCAAAAAGGGCGTATGCGTTTTTTCCTGAATATATTCAGGAAAAAACGCATACGCCCTTTTTGGCCAAGTGCATCATTGTCAACGTTCTGCCTCTTTTCCTATGCTTTAAATGCAATTCCAGTCTCCCTCCTGAAATCGGTTTCCTGCAATTCTGCCCCGCTTTCAAGTCCTCTTGGCAGCCTTACTTCAGTATATTTTTGGACGATAGCTGTCATTTATAACTCTGCAGGTTTGTGAATTACAGTGCCCCTGAGCTCCTTTCTTCAACTCGCTTTCTTGTGAGCGGGCCACAACACCACAGGATTGCTTCAGGCCCTAATGTGGTTCTGGCACGGCACACTGAGCCTTTGGTTAATTCCTCTTCCTGGTGGGAAATGAGAGTTAAATTTGCCCGTCCAGACACCTCCAGCTAGTCTCTCATTGCTCCTACCTATTCCTGTTCATCTTCTGCAGAAATTGCAATCTGGGCCAAACAGGAGGTTAAAGGCACTGACTCTCCAAGTCAGGAGAGTGTTAGTAAAGCGTCTGGAATGTTGCACCCGAGTACCAGTGGACGAAAACTGAGACATATTTGAAAACGTCTCCTGATCACACGGTTGATCATACTCTGGGTTCCACATGCATGTTTCAGCTGAAGGAAGAATCCCTTAAACCTGGAGAGTTGAGAACCGTGGAATTGGTAGCATGTAATATGACTTCAAAGGGTCATTCTTTGCTCACCGAACCTCTCAAATCCTATCACTGCTGCGTTTATGCCCCTGTACATATGCTTGATTCTCTTTCGGAGACATAGCAATCCATAGGTTTTAAGATACTTACTAGTCAGGTACATTCTTAGGCGTTTAATATGGGGTGTTGAGTCCATTTCGTTGAGCAAGGAGTAGCTCTTGTCTATTACATATTTGGCTTAAGGAACTTTATCTGTGCTCATTTCAATCTCTGGTTTTATGCAGCACCCCAACTCACATTTCCCCTTAAGCAAGCATAAGTTGGTTTTCTAAATTTGAGACCCTGTTCTCTTTTGTAATCCAGTTCCTGTGTAGCCAAGTTTACATTCCGTGTATTAGTGATATCTTATGTTGTTTCTTTTTCTGTGTGACTTATTTCAGTTAGAATCATCATACCTGAGCCCACTCATTTTCTGCTACAGGCCTGTTGACATAGATTTCATTGCTGAGTGATATTGCATTGTACGTAAGTACCACAACTTCGTTATTCATTTTGCGCTTTCTGCGATATTGAACTTGTACCGTAAAAGAGGTTCTTGTAAACAGAGCCGTCCCAAACTTTGGGGTGGCTGTGTCTTTTTGATTTTAATTTCCCTAAGCTATAGGACCATAAGTGGAATTGACCTAGGCTCTGTTGCTTTGTTTTTTAGATGTTTCAGGAAACACCATACACTTCTCTCGAGTGGCTGTTCGCAATTTACAACCTGCCCATCAGCATAACAAGGCTCCCAGTTCTCCATGGCCTGTCCTGCCTTTCTGGATTTTACACTTTTTTCAGATGGCCCTTTTGACCGGGGGGAAGTGAGACTTAATTGTAGGGCAGATTTCCTTTGCAAGCTTGCTTGGTTGGCCAAAAAGGGCGTATGCGTTTTTTCCTGAATATATTCAGGAAAAAACGCATACGCCCTTTTTGGCCAAGTGCATCATTGTGGACGTTCTGCCTCTTTTCCTATGCTTTAAATGCAATTCCAGTCTACTCCTGAAATCGGTTTCCTGCAATTCTGCCCCGCTTTCAAGTCCTCTTGGCAGCCTTACTTCAGTATATTTTTGGACGATAGCTGTCATTTATAACTCTGCAGGTTTGTGAATTACAGTGCCCCTGAGCTCCTTTCTTCAACTCGCTTTCTTGTGAGCTGGCCGCAACACCGCAGGATTGCTTCAGGCCCTAATCTGGTTCCGGCACGGCACGCTGAGCCTTTGGTTAATTCCTCTTCCTGGTGGGAAATGAGAGTTAAATTTGCCCGTCCAGACACCTCCAGCTAGTCTCTCATTGGTTCTCCCTATTCCTGTTCATCTTCCGCAGAAATTGCAAACTGGGCCAAACAGGAGGTTAAAGGCACTGACTCTCCAAGTCGGGAGAGTGTTAGTAAAGTGTCTGGAATGTTACACCCGAGTACCAGGGGACGAGAACTGAGATATATTGGCACACGTCTCCCGATCACATGGTTGATCATACTCTGGGTTCCACATGCATGTTTTAGCTGAAGGAAGAATCCCTTAAACCTGGAGAGTTGAGACCCGTGGAATGGGTACCATGCAATATGATTTCAAAGGGTCTTCGTTTGCTCACCGAACCTCTCCAATCCTATCACTGCTGCGTTTATACCCCTGTACACATGCTTGATTCTCTTTCAGAGACATAGCAATCCATAGGTTTTAAGATACTTACTAGTCAGGTACATTCTTAGGCGTTTAATATGGGGTGTTGAGTCCATTTCATTGAACAAGGAGTAGCACTTGTCTATTCCATATTTGGCTTTAGGAACTTTATCTGTGCTCATTTCAATCTCTGGTTTTATGCAGCACCCAAACTCACCTTCCCCTTAAGCAAGCATAAGTTGGTTTTCTAAATTTGAGACCCTGTTCTGTTTTGTAATCCAGTTCCTGTGTAGCCAAGTTTACATTCCGTGTATAAGTGATATGTTATGATGTTTCTTTTTCTGTGTGACTTATTTCAGTTAGAATCATCATACCTGAACCCACTCATTTTCTGCTACAGGCCTGTTGACATAGATTTCATTGCTGAGTGATATTGCATTGTACGTAAGTACCACAACTGCTTTATCCATTTTTGGCTTTCTGCGATATTGAACTTGTACCATAAATGAGGTTCTTGTAAACAGAGCCATCCCAAACTTTGGGGTGGCTGTGTCTTTTTGATTTTAATTTCCCTAAGCTATAGGACCATAAGTGGAATTGACCTAGGCTCTGTTGCTTTCTTTTTTAGATGTTTCAGGAAACACCATACACTTCTCCCGAGTGAATATATTCAGGAAAAAACGCATACGCCCTGTTTGTCCAAGTGCATCATTGTGGACGTTCTGCCTCTTTTCCTATGCTTTAAATGCAATTCCAGTCTACCTCCTGAAATCGGTTTTCTGCAATTCTGCCCCGCTTTCAAGTCCTCTTGGCAGCCTTACTTCAGTATATTTTTGGACGATAGCTGTCATTTATAACTCTGCAGGTTTGTGAATTACAGGGCCCCTGAGCTCCTTTCTTCAACTCGCTTTCTTGTTAGCTGGCCGCAACACCGCAGGATTGCTTCAGGCCCTAATCTTGTTCCGGCACGGCACGCTGAGCTTTTGGTTAATTCCTCTTCCTGGTGGGAAATGAGAGTTAAATTTGCCCGTCCAGACACCTCCAGCTAGTCTCTCATTGGTTCTCCCTATTCCTGTTCATCTTCTGCAGAAATTGCAAACTGGGCCAAACAGGAGGTTAAAGGCACTGACTCTCCAAGTCGGGAGAGTGTTAGTAAAGCGTCTGGAATGTTGCACCCGAGTACCAGGGGACGAGAACTGAGACATATTGGAACACGTCTCCCGATCACACGGTTGATCATACTCTGGGTTCCACATGCATGTTTCAGCTGAAGGAAGAATCCCTTAAACCTGGAGAGTTGAGACCCGTGGAATGGGTAGCATGTAATATGACTTCAAAGGGTCATTCTTTGCTCACCGAACCTCTCAAATCCTATCACTGCTGCGTTTATGCCCCTGTACACATGCTTGATTCTCTTTCGGAGACATAGTGATCCATAGGTTTTAAGATACTTACTAGTCAGGTACATTCTTAGGCGTTTAATATGCGGTGTTGAGTACATTTCGTTGAGCAAGTAGTAGCTCTTGTCTATTACATATTTGTCTTAAGGAACTTTATCTGTGCTCATTTCAATCTCTGGTTTTATGCAGCACCCCAACTCAACTTTCCCCTTAAGCAAGCATAAGTTGGTTTTCTAAATTTGAGACCCTGTTCTGTTTTGTAATCCAGTTCCTGTGTAGCCAATTCTACATTCCGTGTATTAGTGATATCTTATGATGTTTCTTTTTCTGTGTGACTTATTTCAGTTAGAATCATAATACCTGAACCCACTCATTTTCTGCTACAGGCGTGTTGACATAGATTTCATTGCTGAGTGATATTGCATTGTACGTAAGTACCACAACTTCTTTATCCATTTTTCGCTTTCTGCGATATTGAACTTGTACCATAAACGAGGTTCTTGTAAACAGAGTCATCCCAAACTTTGGGGTGGCTGTGTCTTTTTGATTTTAATTTCCGTAAGCTATAGGACCATAAGTGGATTTGACCTAGGCTCTGTTGCTTTGTTTTTTAGATGTTTCAGGAAACACCATACACTTCTCCCGAGTGGCTGTTGGCAATTTACATTCCGCCCATCTGCATAACAGGGCTCCCAGTTCTCCATGGCCTGTCCTGCCTTTCTGGATTTTATACTTTTTTCAGATGACCCTTTTGACTGGGGGGAAGTGAGACTTCATTGTAGTGCAGATTTCCTTTGCAAGCTTGCTTGGTTGGCCAAAAATGCCGTATGCGTTTTTTCCTGAATATATTCAGGAAAAAACGCATAAGACATTTTTGGCCAAGTGCATCATTGTGGACGTTCTTCCTCTTTTCCTATGCTTTAAATGCAATTCCAGTCTACCTCCTGAAATCGGTTTCCTGCAATTCTGCCCCGCTTTCAAGTCCTCTTGGCAGCCTTACTTCAGTATATTTTTGGACGATAGCTGTCATTTATAACTCTGCAGGTTTGTGAATTACAGTGCCCCTGAGCTCCTTTCTTCAACTCGCTTTCTTGTGAGCTGGCCGCAACACCGCAGGATTGCTTCAGGCCCTAATCTGGTTCCGGCACGGCACGCTGAGCCTTTGGTTAATTCCTCTTCCTGGTGGCAAATGAGAGTTAAATTTGCCCGTCCAGACACCTCCAGCTAGTCTCTCATTGGTTCTCCCTATTCCTGTTCATCTTCCGCAGAAATTGCAAACTGGGCCAAAAAGGACGTTAAAGGCACTGACTCTCCAAGTCCGGAGAGTGTTAGTAAAGTGTCTGGAATGTTACACCCGAGTACCAGGGGACGAGAACTGAGATATATTGGCACACGTCTCCCGATCACATGGTTGATCATACTCTGGGTTCCACATGCATCTTTTAGCTGAAGGAAGAATCCCTTAAACCTGGAGAGTTGAGACCCGTGGAATGGGTACCATGCAAT
The DNA here is from genome assembly GCF_937001465.1 of Orcinus orca. Taxonomy (NCBI): domain Eukaryota; kingdom Metazoa; phylum Chordata; class Mammalia; order Artiodactyla; family Delphinidae; genus Orcinus; species Orcinus orca. The sequence continues at coordinate 197,166 of NW_026043920.1, read as the reverse complement.
ATGATTTCAAAGGGTCTTCGTTTGCTAATCGAACCTCTCCAATCCTATTACTGCTGCGTTTATGCCCCTGTACACATGCTTGATTCTCTTTCGGAGACATAGCAATCCATAAGTTTTAAGATACTTACTAGTCAGCTATATACTTAGGCTTTTAATATGGGGTGTTGAGTCCATTTCATTGAACAAGGAGTAGCACTTGTCTATTCCTTATTTGGCTTAAGGAACTTTATCTGTGCTCATTTCATCTCTAGTTTTATGCAGCACCCCAACTCACCTTTCCCCTTAAGCAAGCATAAGTTGGTTTTCTAAATTTGAGACCCTGTTCTGTTTTGTAATCCAGTTCCTGTGTAGCCAGGTTTACATTCCGTGTATTAGTGATATCTTCTGATATTTCTTTTCCTGTGTGACTTATTTCAGTTAGAATCATCATACCTGAATCCACTCATTATGCTGCTACGGGCCTGATGACATAGATTTCATTGCTGAGTGATATTGCATTGTACCTATGTACCACAACTGCTTTATCCATTTTTCACTTTCTGCGATATTGAACTTGTACCATAAACGAGGTTCTTGTAAACATAGCCGTCCCAAACTTTTGGGTGGCTGTGTCTTTTTGATTTTAATTTCCCTAAGCTATAGGACCATAAGTGGAATTGCCGTCGGCTCTGTTGCTTTGTTTTTTAGATGTTTCAGGAAACACCATACACTTCTCCCTAGTGGCTGTTGGCAAATTACATCCCACCCATCAGCATAACAAGGCTCCCAGTTCTCCATGGCCTGTCCTGCCTTTCTGGATTTTACACTTTTTTCAGATGGCCCTTTTGACCGGGGCAAAGTGAGACTTCATTGTAGTGCAGATTTCCTTTACAAGCTTGCTTGCTTCGCCAAAAAGGGCGTATGCGTTTTTTCCTGAATATATTCAGTAAAAACCGCATACGCCCTTTTTGGCCAAGTGCATGATTGTCGATGTTCTGCCTCTTTTCCTATGCTTTAAATGCAATTCCAGTCTACCTCCTGAAATCGGTGTCCTGCAATTCTGCCCTGCTTTCAACTCCTCTTGGCAACCTTATTTCAGTATATTTTTGGACGATAGCTGTCATTTATAAGTCTGCAGGTTTGTGAATTACAGTGCCCCTGAGCTCCTTTCTTCAACTCGCTTTCTTGTGAGCTGGCCGCAACACCGCAGGATTGCTTCAGGCCCTAATCTGGTTCCGGCACGGCACGCTGAGCCTTTGGTTAATTCCTCTTCCTGGTCGGAAATGAGAGTTAAATTTGCCCGTCCAGACACCTCCATCTTGTCTCTCATTGGTTCTCCCTATTCCTGTTCATCTTCCGCAGAAATTGCAAACTGGGCCAAACAGGAGGTTAAAGTCACTGACTTTCCAAATCGGGAGAGTGTTAGTAAAGCGTCTGGAATGTTGCACCCGAGTACCAGGGGCCGAACACTGCAACATATTTGAACACGTCTCCCTATCACACGGTTGATCATACTCTGGGTTCCACATGCGTTTTTTAGCTGAAGGAAGAATCCCTTAAACCTGGAGAGTTGAGATCCGTGGAATGGGTACCATGCAATATGACTTCAAAGGGTCTTCATTTGCTCACTGAACCTCTCCAATCCTATCAGTGCTGCTTTTATGCCCCTGTACACATGCTTGATACTCATTCGCAGACATAACAATCCATAGGTTTTAAGATACTTACTAGTCAGGTACATTCTTAGGCGTTTAATATGGGGTGTTGAGTCCATTTCGTTGAGCAAGGAGTATCTCTTGTCTATTCCATAGTTGGCTTAAGGAACATTATCTGTGCTCATTTCAATCTCTGGTTTTATGCAGCACCCCAACTCACCTTTCCCCTTAAGCAAGCATAAGTTGGTTTTCTAAATTTGAGAACTTATTCTGTTTTGTAATTCAGTTCCTTTTTAGCAAGTTTACATTCCGTGTATTAGTGATATCTTATGATGTTTCTTTTTCTGTGTGACTTATTTCAGTTAGAATCATCATACCTGAATCCACTCAATATGCTGCTACGGGCCTCATGAAATAGATTTCATTGCTGAGTGATATTGCATTGTACGTAAGTACCACAACTTCTTTATCCATTTTTCGCTTTCTGCGCTATTGAACTTGTACCATAAACGAGGTTCTTGTAAACAGAGCCGTCCCAAACTTTGGGGTGGCTGTGTCTTTTTGATTTTAATTTCCCTAAGCTATAGGACCATAAGTGGAAGTGCCCTAGGCTCTGTTGCTTTGTTTTTTAGATGTTTCAGGAATCACCATACACTTCTCCCGAGTGGCTCTTGGCAATGTACATCCCGCCCATCAGCATAACAACGCTCCCAGTTCTCCATGGCCTGTCCTGCCTTTCTGGATTTTACACTTTTTTCAGATGGCCCTTTTTACCAGGGGGAAGTGAGACTTCATTTTAGTGCAGATTTCTTTTGCAAGCTTGCTTGGTTGGCCAAAAAGGGCTTATGCGTTTTTTCCTGAATATATTCAGGAAAAAATGCATACGCCCTTTTAGGCCAAGTGCATCATTGTGGACGTTCTGCCTCTTTTCCTATGCTTTAAATGCAATTCCAGTCTACCTCCTGAAATCGGTCTCCTGCAATTCTGCCCAGCTTTCAAGTACTCTTGGGAGCCTTACTTCAGTATATTTTTGGACGATAGCTGTCATTTATAACTCTGCAGGTTTGTGAATTACAGTGCCCCGAGCTCCTTTCTTCAACTCGCTTTCTTGTGAGCTGGCCGCAACACCGCAGGATTGCTTCAGGCCCTAATCTTGTTCCGGCACGGCACGCTGAGCCTTTGGTTAATTCCTCTTACTGGTGGGAAATTAGAGTTAAAATTGCCCGTCCAGGCACCTCCAGCTAGTCTCTCATTGGTCCTCCCTATTCCTGTTCATCTTCCGCAGAAATTGCAAACTGGGCCAAACAGGACGTTAAAGGCACTGACTCTCCAAGTCGGGAGAGTGTTAGTAAAGCGTCTGGAATGTTGTACCCGAGTACCAGGGGACGAGAACTGAGACATATTGGAACACGTCTCCCGATCACACGGTTGATCATACTCTGGGTTCCACATGCATGTTTCAGCTGAAGGAAGAATCCCTTAAACCTGGAGAGTTGAGACCCGTGGAATGGGTACCATGCAATATGACTTCAAAGGGTCTTCATTTGCTCACCGAACCTCTCCAATCCTATCACTGCTGCGTTTATGCCCCTGTACACATGCTTGATTCTCTTTCGGAGACATGGCAATCCATAGGTTTTAAGATACTTACTAGTCAGGTACATTCTTAGGCGTTTAATATGGGGTTTTGAGTCCATTTCGTTGAGCAAGGAGTAGCTCTTGCCTATTCCATATTTGGCTTAAGGAACTTTATCTGTGCTCATTTCAATCTCTGGTTTTATGCACCACCCCAACTCACCTTTCCCCTTAAGCAAGCATAAGTTGGTTTTCTAAATTTGAGACCCTGTTCTCTTTTGTAATCCAGTTCCTGTGTAGCCAAGTTTACATACTGTGTATTAGTGATATCTTATGATGTTTCTTTTTCTGTGTGAATTATTTCAGTTAGAATCATCATACCTGAATCCACTCAATATGCTGCTACGGGCCTCATGAAATAGATTTCATTGCTGAGTGATATTGCATTGTACGTAAGTACCACAACTTCTTTATCCATTTTTCGCTTTCTGCGCTATTGAACTTGTACCATAAACGAGGTTCTTGTAAACAGAGCCGTCCCAAACTTTGGGGTGGCTGTGTCTTTTTGATTTTAATTTCCCTAAGCTATAGGACCATAAGTGGAAGTGCCCTAGGCTCTGTTGCTTTGTTTTTTAGATGTTTCAGGAATCACCATACACTTCTCCCGAGTGGCTCTTGGCAATGTACATCCCGCCCATCAGCATAACAACGCTCCCAGTTCTCCATGGCCTGTACTGCCTTTCTGGATTTTACACTTTTTTCAGATGGCCCTTTTTACCAGGGGGAAGTGAGACTTCATTGTAGTGCAGATTTCTTTTGCAAGCTTGCTTGGTTGGCCAAAAAGGGCTTATGCGTTTTTTCCTGAATATATTCAGGAAAAAACGCATACGCCCTTTTTGTTCAAGTGCATCATTGTGGACGTTCTGCCTTTTTTCCTATGCTTTAAATGCAATTCCAGTCGACCTCCTGAAATCGGTTTCCTGCAATTCTGCCCCGCTTTCAAGTCCTCTTGGCAGCCTTACTTCAGTATATTTTTGGACGATAGCTGTCATTTATAACTCTGCAGTTTTGTGAATTACAGTGCCCCTGAGCTCCTTTTTTCAACTCGCTTTCTTGTGAGCTGCCCGCAACACTGCAGGATTGCTTCAGGCCCTAATCTGGTTCTGGCACGGGATGCTGAGCCTTTGGTTAATTCCTCTTCCTGATGGGAAATGAGAGTTAAATTTGCCTGTCCAGACACCTCCAACTAGTCTCTCATTGGTCTTCACTATTCCTGTTCATCTTCCGCAGAAATTGCAAACTGGGCCAAACAGGAGGTTAAAGGCACTGACTCTCCAAGTCGGGAGAGTGTTAGTAAAGCATCTGGAATGTTGCACCCGAGAACCAGGGGACGGGAACTGAGACATATTTGAACACATCTCCCGATCACACGGTTGATCATACTCTGGGTTCCACATGCGTGTTTTAGCTGAAGGAAGAATCCCTTAAACCTGGAGAGTTGAGACCCGTTGAATAGGTACCATGCAATATGACTTCAAAGGGTCTTCATTTGCTCACCGAACCTCTCCAATCCTATCACTGCTGCGTTTATGCCCCTGTACACACGCTTGATTCTCTTTTGGAGACATAGCAATCCATAGGTTTTAAGATACTTACTAGTCAGGTACATACTTAGGCGTTTAATATGGGGTGTTGAGTCCATCTCGTTGAGCAAGGAGTAGCTCTTGTCTATTCCATATTTGGCTTAAGGAACTTTATCTGTGCTCATTTCAATCTCTGGTTTTATGCAGCACCCCAACTCACCTTTCCCCTTAAGCAAGCATAAGTTGGTTTTCTAAATTTGAGACCTTATTCTGTTTTGTAACTCTGTTCCTGTGTAGCAAGTTTACATTCCGTGTATTAGTGATATCTTATGATGTTTCTTTTTCTGTGTGACTTATTTCAGTTAGAATCATCATACCTGAATCCACTCATTATGCTGCTACGGGCCTGATGACATAGATGTCATTGCTGAGTGATATTGCATTGTACGTAAGTACCACAACTTCTTTATCCATTTTTCGCTTTCTGCAATATTGAACTTGTCCCGTAAACGAGGTTCTTGTAAACAGAGCCGTCCCAAACTTTGGGGTGGCTGTGTCTTTTTGATTTTAATTTCCCTAAGCTATAGGACCATAAGTGGAAGTGCCCTAGGCTCTGTTGCTTTTTTTTTAGATGTTTCAGGAAACACCATACACTTTTCCCGAGTGGCTGTTGGCAATTTACATCCCGCCCATCAGCATAACAAGGCTCCCAGTTCTCCATGGCCTTTCCTGCCTTTCTGGATTTTACACTTTTTTCAGATGGCCCTTTTGACCGGGGGGAAGTGAGAGTTCATTGTAGTGCAGATTTCCTTTGCAAGCTTGCTTGGTTGGCCAAAAAGGGCGTATGCGTTTTTTCCTGAATATATTCAGGAAAAAACGCATACGCCCTTTTTGGCCAAGTGCATCATTGTCGTCGTTCTGCCTCTTTTCCTATGCTTTAAATGCAATTCCTGTCTACCTCCTGAAATCGGTTTCCTGCAATTCTGCCTTGCTTTCAATGCCTCTTCATAGCCTTACCTCAATATAGTTTTTGAAAATAGTTGGCCTTTATAACTCTGCACGTTTTTGAATTGCAGTGGCCCTTAGCTCCATTTTTCAGCTCATATTTTTGTGATCTTGCCTCATAACCACAGGATTCCTTCAGGCCCTATTCTTCTTCTGGGGCACCTTGCTGTGCCTTTGGTTTATTCTTCTTACTGATGTGAAATTAGAGTGACATGTGCCCATTGAAACCGCTACAGCTTGTTTCTCACTGGTTCCCCCTATTCCCATTCATCCTCCGCACTAACTGCAGACTGTGCGATACCAGAACTTAAAGGCATTGACTCTCCATGTGAGGATGTTGTTAGTAAAGCGGCTGGAATGTCGATCCGGAGCCCCAGGAGAGGAAAAATGAGGTGCGTTTTAGAAACCTTTCCCGATCATATGGTATACCAGTCGCTGGGTTTCCCAAGCATGGTTTAGCTGTAGGAAGATTCCCTTCAACCTGGATTGTTGGGACCCTTGGAATGAGTAGCATGAAGTATTGCATTAAACTTTTGGCAGTTGCTCACCAAAACTCACCAATCCTCTCAGCCCCAAGTGTCCAGCCTTATGTGTTATCCAGCTGTGGGTTTATATGTGGTCAATCCAGGTTGCATCACAGCCCCTGAGCAAATTTTGTAAGAATTTTTCTCTCTTTCATTGTTTCTGCGTTTTGTTTTTAAAATTTATTTCTATAATGGGGTTTAGCTCATTTTCACTGCTGTGTTTGTGCCGCTCTGCACACACTTGATTCCCTTATGGAGATATATCAATACATGGATTTTTTTTTTTCTTTTGCGATACGTGGGCCTCTCACTGTTGTGGCCTCTCCCGCCGCGGAGCACAGGCTCCGGACGCGCAGGCTCAGCGGCCATGGCTCACGGGCCCAGCCACTCCGCGGCACATGGGATCCTCCCGGACCAGGGCACGAACCCGCGTCCCCTGCATCGGCAGGCGGACTCTCAACCACTGTGCCACCAGGGAAGCCCAATACATGGATTTTAAGATTCTTATTACTCAGATATATTTCTCTGCGGTTTATAAGGTGTGTTGAGGCCAGTTCATTGAGCAAGGTGTAGATCTTGTCTAATATCTATTTGGTTTATTGAACGGTATCTGTGCTAATTTCAAACTCTGGTTTTATGCATCACCCCACCTCTCCTTTCCCCTTAAGCTGACATAAGTGTGTTTTCTAAATGTGAGACACTGTTCTGTTCTGTAATTCATTTCTTGTGCAGCCATATTTACCCTCCCTCTATAAGTGATATCTTATGATATGTTTCTTTTTCTGTTTGACTTATTTCAAGTAGTATTATCGGACCTAAATCCACTCTTTATCCTTCTACTAGCCTTATTACATTGATTTCATGGTGAAGAGATATTCCATTGTACATAAGTACCACATCTTCTTTATCCATTGTTCTCTTTCCTGGGATATTTAAGGTGTACTGAAGTTGAGGTTCTTGTAAACAGAGTAGCCCTAAACTGTGGTGTGCTTGTGTCTTGTTGATTTTTAGACTTCCCTAGATATATTCCCATGATTGGAAGTGTCCTATGCTCTGTAGCTCTGTTTTTTAGATGATTTAGGAACCACCATACACTTCTCCAGAGTGGCTCTCGGCAGTTCACACACTGCCCATCAGCGTATAAAGGCTCCCTGTTCTCCATGGCCTGTCCTGCATTTCTGGTTTTTACAATTTTTTAGGATGGCCCTTTTGACCGGTGGGAAATGAGACTTCTTTGTTGTGCACATTTGCATTGCTTGCTTGCTTCGTTGCCCATAAAGTGCGTATGCGTTTTTTCCTGGATATAATCAGGAAAAACGCATACACCCTTTTGGGCCAACTGCATCATTGTCGAAATTCTGCCGCTTTTCATGTGCTTTAAAGACGAGTCCAATCTATCTCTTGAAATCTGTTTCTTGCAATTCTGTCTTGCATTCAGATCCTCTTCTTTGCCTTACCTCAACATAGTTTTGGACGTTAGTTTTCATTTATAACTCTGCAGGTTTGTGAATTGCAGTGACCCTGAGCTCCATTTTTTAAGTTGCTCTTTTGTGAGCTGGCCTCAAACCCGCAGGATTGCTTCAGGCCCTATTTTGGCTCCGGCGAGGCGGGCTGAGCCTTTTTTCAATTCTTATTCTTAATGGGAAATTAGAGTGATATGTGCCCGTCCAAACCCCTACAACTATTCTCTCATTGGTTCCCCCTCTTCCCGTTCATCCTCCTCACAATTTGCAAAATGTGTGAAACAGAAGTTGAAATGTGCTGATTCTCCAAGTGGGGAGATTCAAAGTAACGTGGCTGGAATGGTGAACAGGAGCACCAGGAGAGGATAAATGAGCTGCATTTTAGACACATCTCCCAATCACATGGTGTACAGTCCTCTGGGTTTTCCATGCATGTTTTAGCTGTAGGAAGATCCCTTGAACCTGCAGATTTGGGACCCATTGAATGGGTACCAGGTAGTATTACTTTAAAGGGTGTGCATTTCCTCACCCAACCTCACATTTCTCTTAGTGCAAACAGTTTCCAGCCTTATGTCTCATCCTGCTGTGGGTCTAGATGTGTTCAATCCATGTTGCATCACCGTCCCTGAGGAAAAGTTGTAAGAGGTTTTCTCTGTCTCTCTGTCGTTTATTTTTTTCAATTTGTTACTATATTGGTTACAGCTGATTTTCAAAGCTCTGTTTCTTGCTGCTGTACATCCACTTGATTCACGTACAGAGAGACATCAGTAAATTCTTTTTCAGATTCTTACCAGTCGTATATATTCTTTTCCGGTGACTTGAGTGTGCTGAGTGCAGTTCTTTTAGCTACCGTGTAGGCTTTGTTGATTATCAGTTTGGTATTTGGAATGGTATCTTTGCTAATTTCAACCTCCTGGATGATGCCTCACCCCTCCCCACCTTTCCCGTTTAGCAGCCTTATGCGTGTTTCCTACATATTTGACTATGTTTTTGTTTTGTAATTTATTTCATGTGTAGCCATTTTGGATTCCACCTTTAAGTGATATCTTATGATATGTGTCTTTTTCTTTTTGAATTATGTCACTTAGAATGATCATACGTAACTCCTCCGGAGTTGTTACAACTGGCCATAGTTCATTGATTTCCAGGCTGAATAATATTCCACTCTACCTAAGTACCACATCTCTATCCATTTTTTCTCTCCAGAGACATTTAAGTTATATCCTAGTCGAGGATCTTTTAAACAGAGAGGGGGTAAACATTGGGGTGCCTGTGTCCTCTCGATTTTTGTTTTTCCCAAGATATACGCCCATGAGTGCAAGTGCCCTATGCTCTGTAGCTCATTTTTTAGATGCTTTAGTAAACACAATACACTTCTCCAGAATGGCCGTTGGCAATATACATTTCCACTATAAGTCTCACAGGGCTCCCTCTTCTCCTTGCCCTGTCCTGCATTTCTGTTGTTTACGCTTTATGAGGATGGCTCTTCTGACTGATGCGAAGTGATATCTTTTGTAGTATTGACTTCCAGTGCCCACCTGTTTGCTTGGCTAAAAAAGTGTATGCCCTTTTCTTGAATATATACAGAAAAAAACGCATACACCCTTTTTGGCCAACTGCAATGTTGGCAATGTTCAGCTCCTTTTCTCGTGCTTAATGGCGAGTCCTTTCTACCTCCTCAGATCCCTTTCCTGCCATTCTCCCTTGCTTACAAGTCCTTTTCTCTGACTTTCCTCAAGACATTTTTCAGTGATGGATATTTTCAACTCTGCAGTTTCGTGAATTTTACTGCCCCTGAGTTCCATTGTTCAACTTGTGTTTATGGGAACTGGCCACAAAGCAGCGGGATTTCCTCAAGCCCTATACTGTTTCCATGGGCAACCCTAGCCTTTGGTCAATTCGTCTTCCTGGTTGGAAATTAGAGTGACATGTGCCTGTCTGAACACCTAGGACTTGTCTCTCATTGTTCCTCATCCTTCCGCTTCATCCTCTGGACAAATTCCAAACTGTACGCAACAGGATGTTGACAGTGCTGACATCTCCAAGTGGGGAGACTGTTAGTAAAGACGCTGGAGGGGTGAACCCGAGCACCAGGAGATGAGGAGATGAGATGCCTTTTCCAAACTCTTCCCGATCAGACGGTATACCATCCTCTGGGTGTGACAGACATGTTTTAGCAGTAGGAAGAGTCCCATTCATGTAAGGAGAACACCAGGGCTTTTTCAAAATCAGTGTCTGCCCGAAACCCAAACTGGGGAATTTTTTAAGCTACGGCTACACATATGTTCATTAAGGGCCTGGGGAAGTAGGCAGAGTCCAAACTTTAGATGATTGAAGTCTTCAGGGTCAGAAGCACTCACCACCAGCTTCCCTTAGGTTACACTTTAACTGTCATTGATAGATGACAATGACAATAAAAATATCTATTCTTTTCCAGATTATTTCCCCTTATAGCTTATTGCAAAATGTTGAGTGTAGTTCCCTGTGCTATACAGTAGTTCCTTGTTGATGATCTATTTTATACATAGCAGTGTGTATGTGTTAATCCCAAACTGTTAATTTATCCCTCCTCCCACCTTTCCCCTTTGGTAATAATAAATTATAAGATTTTATACTTCTCAGAAATGGGGGAGCTGAAAGAGAGGTATCATTTTCAATGGAAAAGCATTTAAAACAAGATTGAAGCTTTAACCAAGATTATTAGATGTACATCCTTGGAAAGAAATCACTTCGTTTCTCTAATATTGACCTGACAAATAAGACAAACCTTTTCACTGAACTTGCTTATAATAAAGTGATGGAAATATCAAATGGAAGTGTTAGAAACATCTTATTTTACCCGAGCCTTATACACTGTTCTATGTTAACTACAGTTTGGCTCACACATCTGTTCATTGAGGTTACAATAGTCTCAGTTTCTGTTACTGATTCTCCAGAGTGGACCCCAACAAGTGTCCCCCTGCCCAGTGTCATTGGGGCCAACAGATCGAGACTGAGTTTGGTTCACAAGCAAAGGAAACTTTATATTTTGATCAGAGAATGGAGAGGTGAGAGCATGCACTACCCCGTGGGCTGTGGGCTGGGCTGTTGTGTAGAGATCCTGTCAGAGTCAGTGGGAGGGAGGGGGCGGAGCTCTCGAGGGCCGGGTTGGCTGCAGCTCAGGCTCTATATCGCGGAGTCTGCACTGGGCCCCAGGAGCTGAGGTGTCGTCCCAGCAATTCTGCACTAGGAAATCTGGTCTGAAGTGCCGGGTGTGGAACCTCTGCATGCGGGACCCTAGGAGCACATGAAATTAGACAAAGCACAAAGGATAAAAAAGGTTAGACTTGACTTTATTGCCCAGATTCTATTTTTATCTCCCAGGGATTTTTAATGGGCTTTGCTGGGGACAAACCCCTCCTCTGCCTTTTGTCCCGTTCCTCATTCTTGGAGTGCTGAGGGTGCAGACCCTTCTTCTGTAACTGCTGAGTGCTGAGTTGGGAGCCCTCATACCCGGGGGCGAGGGTCAGAGCTTCTCCCCAGCAGCCTCCAGGTGACGTTGATTGTCCCCAGGCCCCCTGCCTCCCTGCTCGTCCACCTGAGCACCAGCATTGGAAGTGTTATAGATTCTAATGACCTTTAAGGGTCCAGGAAAGAGATGTGCAGAGACGCTGTGGGGGCCGGTTTCACCCCGCCCCACATTTGTTCGGCCACCTTAGGCTGACCGTTTCTGCCAGCCTAGATGCTCTGACCAGTAGTCTGCGCTTTCTTCAATTAGGCTCCTGAATTAACGTACAAACAGCACCAGGTGTCAGAGCCCTGCCTGCTCAACTCCCAGACAGTCCAGGGTCAGTGGTGATCAAGGACCATGATGGCCACTGAGCCAACAGCCTTTTGAAGTAAACAGGAGTCCAGCCAGTCTTATTGGCCACCATCATCACGGTGTCTGTAGGCTTTTCTATGGTGACAGTGTGATATACGGTTCCCCCGCCAAGATTATTAGCTCCCCTCTGCGTGCAGTAAGTCCTGCAAGCAGTAGTCTACTCTTTTGGGACACACTCTTGTTGTTTTATGAGAGAAACTCCAGGTCAAGTGATGTTCACACGAGTCGTCATGGTGCCCTGTTGCCCCCGGTTATCTCTCTGGATGTTGGAGTTGGAGGGCCTCCTCACTCGAGGTTGGTGTGCCCACGGAGCGAACCCTGCAACTTCAGGGCATGGTTGGTGGTTAGGATCACCACGTGGGGTCCTTTTCCCTTAGGAGGGAGGTGGCCTTTTGGGCTGCTGATTTCCAGGTTTTTAGATACCGCCAGTATCTTGGCCAGATGTGGCAGTGGGCCAAGCCCCTTGGTGCCCGTAGTTTATCCTACCTGGATGGCATTCTTGCATTGTTCCATTTCAAGTGGTCCCAGTTTTTGCACTAATTCTCCAATGGCGATTCACCTTTCACCGGGAATGTAAAGGTCAAAGGGTTTAGCTAAATTAGGGAGTTCCAGGGCAAGGGTCTGAATTGACTGCTCTTTCCATTCTTGAAAGGCCACTTCTGGATTCTATTCAAAAGGATCATCATCTTTTCCTTTCAGTGTTTCATATAGAGGCCCAGCTAGTAGACTGTAGTTAGGGATGCAGAAGCAGCAAACCCTGGCCTCCCCAGGAACCCCTAAGCTGTCTTCTAGTTTTAGAAAGGGGTAAGGCTGAAAATGGTTTCTTCCCTTTCCTGGGATGGGCTTCTCCGACCTTCTGTGAGAACGAAGCCCAGGCAGGTCACTGCAGTCTGTGATATTTGAGCTTTTTCTTGGACAACTTCTATCCTTTATTGGCTTGGTAGTTCAGAGGCCTCCTTAGTAGGGCTGGCGATCAGAATGTCGTCTGCGTACTGAAGGAGGGTTTCCTTTCCCAGAGGTAGAACTTTTAGGTCTTTAGCTAAGCTTTCCCCAAAGATGGTGTGGGAATTTTTGCACCCTTGGGGCAAGACGGCCCGGAAGTATTGTTTTAGTTGTATGTTGAGTCCTGCCACTCACAAGCCAAAATTTCTTGTGACTCTGGGACTAATGGAATACAAAAGAAGGCATCATTGAAGACTAATACAGAATACCATGTCCTGGTGGTTGGTAGAATGACCAGCAGGGTGTAGGAATTAGGAGCAGCTGGAGGTATATCCTCGGTGGCTTCACTGACTGTCCTGACATCCTTTACCAGGTCCCCAGCAGCCCATGGGGCTCTCGTGGTCAGACCAATCCCAGAATATGGAGCTCACCTGGGCAGGTACCCCACCCCCACCCCAGCCCACGGGGCTCTCGTGGTCAGGCCCCTCCCAGGATACAGAGCTACCCTTGCAGGTACCGTGGCAGGGCTGGGCACACAGGAACCGTGCACATAGCCCTCATTGCAGAGCACCCCCAGCTCACCTGTCGCTCAGAGCTGACACAGAGCACCTCAGAGCAGGACTTGAACTAACAAACAGCAGCTGCGACAGGTCTGTGACCCTGGGCATCACTCTGTGCGGCCTCCCTCCACCTGGTCTTCCAGAGACTTCCACTGCACCCGAGGCACCAGGCCTCTGTCTCCAACCACCACCCACCCCTCCTCTCCCTGACTCCTGGGTTCCTCTCATTAGGAGAGGGTTTTCTTGAAGTTGTCTCCCACTCATGGGCCAGATAAAATGATTAGAAAACAAGCCAAAGCTGCAGCCCCTTGTCTATCCTGACTCTCAGAGCCCACACCTGTTCCTTGGACCTGGCCGGTTCAGCAAGTTCCATTTTCTGCAACTGTGAGCCCCTGAGGGATGATGATTGGCTGACCTGGGCAGCCTTACCGTGCCGGCCAGCCCTCCCCAGGTGTGCCTGGGTTGAGATCAATATAAATACCACTCCAGGCAGCAAGAGGCCCTGCAGCCGTGCCTGACGCCATTTTCTCTGCCCTGTCAGCAGTCTCGGGGCTGGGCTGGTGGGAGGGAGTGAGAGGCCACGGCTTTGTGGGTGGCCCAGTGTGAGTGGGGCTCTGCTGGACTTTCTGCAGCAGTTGCCAGGCTGCCACCTGCTAAAGAAGAGGATGTGTCACCCATACCTGCTGCTGGAATTTCTCCCTGGGCAGAGGTGAGGAAGGAAAAAAGCAGTGGGGGCAGGGACAGGACGGGTATCTCAGGCAGGGAAATGGAAATCTTCCAGAAGAGCACCCAGGGCCAGGACCATCCTGGCTGGCCTGCAGGCACCAAGTCGGCCGGTATGCTGTCACTCGTGTGGCTCTATGGCCCTTCCTCTAGGCTTTCAAGTCCTTGTATATATTCAGGTGTTTTACCTGGGACGGGTGGGAATAGTTCAGCAGCAACTGGCCTGGGGCTCAGCTCACGTTTACTCACAGATGCCTCGGCACGGTGCCCCAGCTTTGCAATGAGGACGCTTGTTGCATGGGGGCTGCTGGCTGAATGGGAGACGATTCCCCACCACTGACCAACTTCAGAATTGTTTACAACTGGAGCAAGTGCCCTGATACGGTTTTCCTCTGTGGAACTGGTGGGTTCTGTGTTTTTTTTCTCTTTTTCGTTTTTGGTTCAAGGTAGATTTTATTCCTCTTTTTTGTATTTACAGATATAAGCATAGAAATAATTTATTCATATAAATACATGTATGTGAAGGGAATAATTGTTTTTTCTGTTTTATTTTTTTAATTTTATTTCTTTTTAATTTTGAATTTTATTTTATATTTTTATACAGCAGGTTCTTATTGGTTATCTATTTTATACATATAAATGTATACATGCCAATCCCAGTCTCTCAACTCCTCCCACCACCAACCCCCCCAACAGCTTTCCCCCCTTGTTGTCCATACGTTTGTTGTCTACATCTGTTGCTCTATTTATGCCTTGCAAAATGGTTAATCTGTACAGTTTTTCTAGGTTCCACATATATGCATGAATATACAAGATTTGTTTTTCTCTTTCTGACTTACTTCACTCTGTATGACAGTCTCTAGATCCATCGACGTCTCTACAAATGACTAATTTCATTCCTTTTCATGGCTTAGTAATATTCCATTTTATATATGTACCACTGCTTTATGCATTCGTCTGTCTGTGGGCATTTAGGTTGCTTCCATTACCTCGATATTGTAAAGAGTGATACAATGAACATTGCGGTGAATGTCTCTTTTTGATTTATGGTTTTGTCTGGGTATATGTCCAGAACTGGGATTGCTGTATCATATGGTAATTCTACTGTTAGTTTCTTAAGAAACTCCATATTGTTCTCCATAGTGACTGTATCAATTTATATTCCCAACAATAGTGGAAGAGGGTTCCTTTTCTCCACACATTTCCAGCATTTTTTGTTTGTAGATTTTCTGATGATGCCCATTCTACCAGGTGTGAGGTGATACCTCATTGTTGAGTCCATTTTGTTGAGCAAGGGGTAGGTCTTGTCTATTACATATTTAGCTTATGGAACGGTATCTGTGCTAATTTCAAACTCTGCTTTTATGCAACACCACAACTCACCTTCCCCCTTAAGCAAGCATAAGTTGGTTTTCTAAACATGAGACCCTGTTCTGTTTTGTAATTCAGTTCATGTGTAACCAAGTTCACATTCCATGTATTAGTGATACCTTATGATGTTTCTCTTTCTGTGTGACTTTTTTCACTTAGAATCACCGTGCCTCAATCCACTCATTATGCTGGTACGGGCCTGGTGACATAGTTTTCATTGCTGAGAGGTATTCTGTTGTACGTAAGTACCGCAACTTCTTTATCAATTATTTGCTCTCTGGCATATTTAACTTGTGCTGAAGAAGAGGTTCCTGTAAAAGAGCCGTCCCAAATTTTGGGGTGGCTGTGTCTTTTTGATTTTAATTTCCCTAAGCTATAGGACCATAAGTGGAAGTGCCCTAGGCTCTGTTGCTTTGTTTTTTAGATGTTTCAGGAAACACCATACACTTCTCCCGAGTGGCTGTTGGCAATTTACATCCCGCCCATCAGCATAACAAGGCTCCCAGTTCTCCATGGCTTGTCCTGCCTTTCTGGATTTTACACTTTTTTCAGATGGCCCTTTTGACTGGGGGAAGTGAGACTTCATTGTAGTGCAGATTTCCTTCGCAAGCTTGCTTGGTTGGCCAAAAAGGGCGTATGCGTTTTCTCATGAATATATTCAGGAAAAAACGCATACGCCCTTTTTGGCCAAGTGCATCATTGTGGAGGTTCTGCCTCTTTTCCTATGCTTAAAATGCAATTCCAGTCTACCTCCTGAAATCGGGTTCCTGCAATTCTGCCCCACTTTCAAGTCCTCTTTGCAGCCTTACTTCAGTATATTTTTGGATGATAGCTGTCATTTATAACTCTGCAGGTTTGTGAATTACAGTGCCCCTGAGCTCCTTTCTTCAACTCGCTTTCTTGTGAGCTGGCCGCAACACCGCAGGATTGCTTCAGGCCCTAATCTGGTTCCGGCACGGCACGCTGAGCCTTTGGTTAATTCCTCTTCCTGGTGGGAAATGAGAGTTAAATTTGCCCGTCCAGACACCTCCAGCTAGTCTCTCATTGGTTCTCCCTATTCCTGTTCATCTTCCGCAGAAATTGCAAACTGGGCCAAACAGGAGGTTAAAGGCACTGACTCTCCAAGTCGGGAGAGTGTTAGTGAAGCATCTGGAATGTTGCACCCAAGTACCAGGTGACAAGAAATGAGACATATTTGAACACGTCTCAGGATCACATGGTTGATCATACTCTGGGTTCCACATGCGTGTTTTAGCTGAAGGAAGAATCCCTTAAACCTGGAGAGTTGAGACCCGTGGAATGGGTACCATGCAATATGACTTCAGGGGTCTTCATTTGCTCACCGAACCTCTCCAATCCTATCACTGCTGCGTTTATGCCCCTGTACACACGCTTGATTCTCTTTCAGAGACATAGCAGTCCATAGGTTTTAAGATACTTACTAGTCAGGTACATTATTAGGCGTTTAATATGGGGTGTTGAGTCCATCTCGTTGAGCAAGGAGTAGCTCTTGTCTATTACATATTTGGCTTAAAGAACTTTATCTGTGCTCATTTGAATCTGTGTTTTTGTGCAGCACCCCAACTCACCTTTCCGCTTAAGCAAGCATAAGTTGGTTTTCTAAATTTGAGACCTTATTCTGTTTTGTAATTCAGTTCCTGTGTAGCAAGTTTACGTTCCGTGTATTAGTGATATCTTATGATGTTTCTTTTTCTGTGTGACTTATTTCAGTTAGAATCCTCATACCTGCACCCACTAATTATGCTGCTACGGGCCTGATGAAATAGATTTCATTGCTGAGTGATATTGCATTGTACGTAAGTACCACAAATTCTTTATCCATTTTTCACTTTCTGCGATATTGAACTTGTACCGTAAACGAGGTTCTTGTAATCAGAGCCATCCCAAACTTTGGGGTGGCTGTGTCTTTTTGATTTTAATTTCCCTAAGCTATAGGACCATAAGTGGAAGTGCCCTAGGCTCTGTTGCTTTGTTTTTTAGATGTTTCAGGAAACACCATACACTTCTCCCGAGTGGCTGTTGGCAATTTACATCCCACCCATCAGCATAACAAGGCTCCCAGTTCTCCATGACCTGTCCTGCCTTTCTGGATTTTACACTTTTTTCAGATGGCCCTTTTGACCTGGGGGATGTGAGACTTCATTGTAGTGCAGATTTCCTTTGCAAGCTTGCTTGGTTGGCCAAAAAGGGCGTATGCGTTTTCTCCTGAATATATTCAGGAAAAAACGCATACGCCCTTTTTGGCCAAGTGCATCATTGTGGACGTTCTGCCTCTTTTCCTATGCTTTAAATGGAATTCCAGTCTACCTCCTGAAATCGGGTTCCTGCAATTCTGCCCCGCTTTCAAGTCCTCTTGGCAGCCTTACTTCAGTATATTTTTGGACGATAGCTGTCATTTATAACTATGCAGGTTTGTGAATTACAGTGCCCCTGAGCTCCTTTCTTCAACTCGCTTTCTTGTGAGCTGCCCGGAACACAGCAGGATTGATTCAGGCCCTAATCTTGTTCCGCCATGGCACGCTGAGCCTTTGGTTAATTCCTCTTCCTGGTCGGAAATGAGAGTTAAATTTGCCCGTCCAGACACTTCCAGCTAGTCTCTCATTGGTTCTCCCTATTCCTGTTCATCTTCCGCAGAAATTGCAAACTGGGCCAAACAGGAGGTTAAAGGCACTGACTCTCCAAGTCGGGAGAGGGTTAGTGAAGCATCTGGAATGTTGCACCCAAGTACCAGGTGACGAGAAATGAGACATATTTGAACACGTCTCAGGATCACACGGTTGATCATACTCTGGGTTCCACATGCGTGTTTTAGCTGAAGGAAGAATCCCTTAAACCTGGAGAGTTGAGACCCGTGGAATATGTACCATGCAATATGACTTCAAAGGGTCTTCATTTGCTCACCGAACCTCTCCAATCGTATCACTGCTGCGTTTATGCCCCTGTACACACACTTGATTCTCTTTCGGAGACATAGCAATCCATAGGTTTTAAGATACTTACTAGTCAGGTACATACTTAGCCGTTTAATATGGGGTGTTGAGTCCATCTCGTTGAGCAAGGAGTAGCTCTTGTCTATTACATATTTGGCTTAAGGAACTTTATCTGTGCTCATTTCAATATGTGTTTTTGTGCAGCACCCCAACTCACTTTTCCCCTTAAGCAAGCATAAGTTGGTTTTCTAAATTTGACACCGTATTCTGTTTCGTAATTCAGTTACTGTGTAGCAAGTTTACATTCCGTGTATTAGTGATATCTTATGATGTTTCTTTTTCTCTGTGACTTATTTCAGTTAGAATCATCATAACTGAATCCACACATTATGCTGCTATGGGCCTGATGACATAGATTTCATTGCTGAGTGATATTGCGTTGTACGTAAGTACCACAACTTCTTTATCCATTTTTCACTATCTGCGATATTGAACTTGTACCGTAAACGAGGTTCTTGTAAACAGAGCCGTCCCAAACATTGGGGTGGCTGTGTCTGTTTGATTTTAATTTCCCTAAGCTATAGGACCATAAGTGGAAGTGCCCTAGGCTCTGTTGCTTTGTTTCTTACAACTTTCAGGAAACACCATACACTTCTCCCAAGTGGCTGTTGGCAATTTACATCCCGCCCATCAGCATAACAAGGCTCCAAGTTCTCCATGGCCAGTCCTGCCTTTCTGGATTTTACACATTTTTCAGATCGCCCTTGTGACCCGGGGGAAGTGAGACTTCATTTTAGTGCAGATTTCCTTTGCAAGCTTGCTTGGTTGGCCAAAAAGCGCGTATGCATTTTTTCCTGAATATATTCAGGAAAAAATGCATACGCCCTTTTAGGCCAAGTGCATCATTGTGGACGTTCTGCCTCTTTTCCTATGCTTTAAATGCAATTCCAGTCTACCTCCTGAAATCGGTCTCCTGCAATTCTGCCCAGCATTCAAGTACTCTTGGGAGCCTTACTTCAGTATATTTTTGGACGATAGCTGTCATTTATAACTCTGCAGGTTTGTGAATTACAGTGCCCCGAGCTCCTTTCTTCAACTCGCTTTCTTGTGAGCTGGCCGCAACACCGCAGGATTGCTTCAGGCCCTAATCTTGTTCCGGCACGGCACGCTGAGCCTTTGGTTAATTCCTCTTACTGGTGGGAAATGAGAGTTAAAATTGCCCGTCCAGGCACCTCCAGCTAGTCTCTCATTGGTCCTCCCTATTCCTGTTCATCTCCCGCAGAAATTGCAAACTGGGCCAAACAGGACGTTAAAGGCACTGACTCTCCAAGTCGGGAGAGTGTTAGTAAAGCGTCTGGAATGTTGTACCCGAGTACCAGGGGACGAGAACTGAGACATATTGGAACACGTCTCCCGATCACACGGTTGATCATACTCTGGGTTCCACATGCATGTTTCAGCTGAAGGAAGAATCCCTTAAACCTGGAGAGTTGAGACCCGTGGAATGGGTACCATGCAATATGACTTCAAAGGGTCTTCATTTGCTCACCGAACCTCTCCAATCCTATCACTGCTGCGTTTATGCCCCTGTACACATGCTTGATTCTCTTTCGGAGACATGGCAATCCATAGGTTTTAAGATACTTACTAGTCAGGTACATTCTTAGGCGTTTAATATGGGGTTTTGAGTCCATTTCGTTGAGCAAGGAGTAGCTCTTGTCTATTCCATATTTGGCTTAAGGAACTTTATCTGTGCTCATTTCAATCTCTGGTTTTATGCACCACCCCAACTCACCTTTCCCCTTAAGCAAGCATAAGTTGGTTTTCTAAATTTGAGACCCTGTTCTCTTTTGTAATCCAGTTCCTGTGTAGCCAAGTTTACATACTGTGTATTAGTGATATCTTATGATGTTTCTTTTTCTGTGTGACTTATTTCAGTTAGAATCATCATACCTGAATCCACTCAATATGCTGCTACGGGCCTCATGAAATAGATTTCATTGCTGAGTGATATTGCATTGTACGTAAGTACCACAACTTCTTTATCCATTTTTCGCTTTCTGCGCTATTGAACTTGTACCATAAACGAGGTTCTTGTAAACAGAGCCGTCCCAAACTTTGGGGTGGCTGTGTCTTTTTGATTTTAATTTCCCTAAGCTATAGGACCATAAGTGGAAGTGCCCTAGGCTCTGTTGCTTTGTTTTTTAGATGTTTCAGGAATCACCATACACTTCTCCCGAGTGGCTCTTGGCAATGTACATCCCGCCCATCAGCATAACAACGCTCCCAGTTCTCCATGGCCTGTACTGCCTTTCTGGATTTTACACTTTTTTCAGATGGCCCTTTTTACCAGGGGGAAGTGAGACTTCATTGTAGTGCAGATTTCTTTTGCAAGCTTGCTTGGTTGGCCAAAAAGGGCTTATGCGTTTTTTCCTGAATATATTCAGGAAAAAACGCATACGCCCTTTTTGTTCAAGTGCATCATTGTGGACGTTCTGCCTTTTTTCCTATGCTTTAAATGCAATTCCAGTCGACCTCCTGAAATCGGTTTCCTGCAATTCTGCCCCGCTTTCAAGTCCTCTTGGCAGCCTTACTTCAGTATATTTTTGGACGATAGCTGTCATTTATAACTCTGCAGTTTTGTGAATTACAGTGCCCCTGAGCTCCTTTTTTCAACTCGCTTTCTTGTGAGCTGCCCGCAACACTGCAGGATTGCTTCAGGCCCTAATCTGGTTCTGGCACGGGATGCTGAGCCTTTGGTTAATTCCTCTTCCTGATGGGAAATGAGAGTTAAATTTGCCTGTCCAGACACCTCCAACTAGTCTCTCATTGGTCTTCACTATTCCTGTTCATCTTCCGCAGAAATTGCAAACTGGGCCAAACAGGAGGTTAAAGGCACTGACTCTCCAAGTCGGGAGAGTGTTAGTAAAGCATCTGGAATGTTGCACCCGAGAACCAGGGGACGGGAACTGAGACATATTTGAACACATCTCCCGATCACACGGTTGATCATACTCTGGGTTCCACATGCGTGTTTTAGCTGAAGGAAGAATCCCTTAAACCTGGAGAGTTGAGACCCGTTGAATAGGTACCATGCAATATGACTTCAAAGGGTCTTCATTTGCTCACCGAACCTCTCCAATCCTATCACTGCTGCGTTTATGCCCCTGTACACACGCTTGATTCTCTTTTGGAGACATAGCAATCCATAGGTTTTAAGATACTTACTAGTCAGGTACATACTTAGGCGTTTAATATGGGGTGTTGAGTCCATCTCGTTGAGCAAGGAGTAGCTCTTGTCTATTCCATATTTGGCTTAAGGAACTTTATCTGTGCTCATTTCAATCTCTGGTTTTATGCAGCACCCCAACTCACCTTTCCCCTTAAGCAAGCATAAGTTGGTTTTCTAAATTTGAGACCTTATTCTGTTTTGTAACTCTGTTCCTGTGTAGCAAGTTTACATTCCGTGTATTAGTGATATCTTATGATGTTTCTTTTTCTGTGTGACTTATTTCAGTTAGAATCATCATACCTGAATCCACTCATTATGCTGCTACGGGCCTGATGACATAGATGTCATTGCTGAGTGATATTGCATTGTACGTAAGTACCACAACTTCTTTATCCATTTTTCGCTTTCTGCAATATTGAACTTGTCCCGTAAACGAGGTTCTTGTAAACAGAGCCGTCCCAAACTTTGGGGTGGCTGTGTCTTTTTGATTTTAATTTCCCTAAGCTATAGGACCATAAGTGGAAGTGCCCTAGGCTCTGTTGCTTTTTTTTTAGATGTTTCAGGAAACACCATACACTTTTCCCGAGTGGCTGTTGGCAATTTACATCCCGCCCATCAGCATAACAAGGCTCCCAGTTCTCCATGGCCTTTCCTGCCTTTCTGGATTTTACACTTTTTTCAGATGGCCCTTTTGACCGGGGGGAAGTGAGAGTTCATTGTAGTGCAGATTTCCTTTGCAAGCTTGCTTGGTTGGCCAAAAAGGGCGTATGCGTTTTTTCCTGAATATATTCAGGAAAAAACGCATACGCCCTTTTTGGCCAAGTGCATCATTGTCGTCGTTCTGCCTCTTTTCCTATGCTTTAAATGCAATTCCTGTCTACCTCCTGAAATCGGTTTCCTGCAATTCTGCCTTGCTTTCAATGCCTCTTCATAGCCTTACCTCAATATAGTTTTTGAAAATAGTTGGCCTTTATAACTCTGCACGTTTTTGAATTGCAGTGGCCCTTAGCTCCATTTTTCAGCTCATATTTTTGTGATCTTGCCTCATAACCACAGGATTCCTTCAGGCCCTATTCTTCTTCTGGGGCACCTTGCTGTGCCTTTGGTTTATTCTTCTTACTGATGTGAAATTAGAGTGACATGTGCCCATTGAAACCGCTACAGCTTGTTTCTCACTGGTTCCCCCTATTCCCATTCATCCTCCGCACTAACTGCAGACTGTGCGATACCAGAACTTAAAGGCATTGACTCTCCATGTGAGGATGTTGTTAGTAAAGCGGCTGGAATGTCGATCCGGAGCCCCAGGAGAGGAAAAATGAGGTGCGTTTTAGAAACCTTTCCCGATCATATGGTATACCAGTCGCTGGGTTTCCCAAGCATGGTTTAGCTGTAGGAAGATTCCCTTCAACCTGGATTGTTGGGACCCTTGGAATGAGTAGCATGAAGTATTGCATTAAACTTTTGGCAGTTGCTCACCAAAACTCACCAATCCTCTCAGCCCCAAGTGTCCAGCCTTATGTGTTATCCAGCTGTGGGTTTATATGTGGTCAATCCAGGTTGCATCACAGCCCCTGAGCAAATTTTGTAAGAATTTTTCTCTCTTTCATTGTTTCTGCGTTTTGTTTTTAAAATTTATTTCTATAATGGGGTTTAGCTCATTTTCACTGCTGTGTTTGTGCCGCTCTGCACACACTTGATTCCCTTATGGAGATATATCAATACATGGATTTTAAGATTCTTATTACTCAGATATATTTCTCTGCGGTTTATAAGGTGTGTTGAGGCCAGTTCATTGAGCAAGGTGTAGATCTTGTCTAATATCTATTTGGTTTATTGAACGGTATCTGTGCTAATTTCAAACTCTGGTTTTATGCATCACCCCACCTCTCCTTTCCCCTTAAGCTGACATAAGTGTGTTTTCTAAATGTGAGACACTGTTCTGTAATTCATTTCTTGTGCAGCCATATTTACCCTCCCTCTATAAGTGATATCTTATGATATGTTTCTTTTTCTGTTTGACTTATTTCAAGTAGTATTATCGGACCTAAATCCACTCTTTATCCTTCTACTAGCCTTATTACATTGATTTCATGGTGAAGAGATATTCCATTGTACATAAGTACCACATCTTCTTTATCCATTGTTCTCTTTCCTGGGATATTTAAGGTGTACTGAAGTTGAGGTTCTTGTAAACAGAGTAGCCCTAAACTGTGGTGTGCTTGTGTCTTGTTGATTTTTAGACTTCCCTAGATATATTCCCATGATTGGAAGTGTCCTATGCTCTGTAGCTCTGTTTTTTAGATGATTTAGGAACCACCATACACTTCTCCAGAGTGGCTCTCGGCAGTTCACACACTGCCCATCAGCGTATAAAGGCTCCCTGTTCTCCATGGCCTGTCCTGCATTTCTGGTTTTTACAATTTTTTAGGATGGCCCTTTTGACCGGTGGGAAATGAGACTTCTTTGTTGTGCACATTTGCATTGCTTGCTTGCTTCGTTGCCCATAAAGTGCGTATGCGTTTTTTCCTGGATATAATCAGGAAAAACGCATACGCCCTTTTGGGCCAACTGCATCATTGTCGAAATTCTGCCGCTTTTCATGTGCTTTAAAGACGAGTCCAATCTATCTCTTGAAATCTGTTTCTTGCAATTCTGTCTTGCATTCAGATCCTCTTCTTTGCCTTACCTCAACATAGTTTTGGACGTTAGTTTTCATTTATAACTCTGCAGGTTTGTGAATTGCAGTGACCCTGAGCTCCATTTTTTAAGTTGCTCTTTTGTGAGCTGGCCTCAAACCCGCAGGATTGCTTCAGGCCCTATTTTGGCTCCGGCGAGGTGGGCTGAGCCTTTTTTCAATTCTTATTCTTAATGGGAAATTAGAGTGATATGTGCCCGTCCAAACCCCTACAACTATTCTCTCATTGGTTCCCCCTCTTCCCATTCATCCTCCTCACAATTTGCAAAATGTGTGAAACAGAAGTTGAAATGTGCTGATTCTCCAAGTGGGGAGATTCTAAGTAACGTGGCTGGAATGGTGAACAGGAGCACCAGGAGAGGATAAATGAGCTGCATTTTAGACACATCTCCCGATCACATGGTGTACAGTCCTCTGGGTTTTCCATACATGTTTTAGCTGTAGGAAGATCCCTTGAACCTGCAGATTTGGGACCCATTGAATGGGTACCAGGTAGTATTACTTTAAAGGGTGTGCATTTCCTCACCCAACCTCACATTTCTCTTAGTGCAAACAGTTTCCAGCCTTATGTCTCATCCTGCTGTGGGTCTAGATGTGTTCAATCCATGTTGCATCACCGTCCCTGAGGAAAAGTTGTAAGAGGTTTTCTCTGTCTCTCTGTCATTTATTTTTTTCAATTTGTTACTATATTGGTTACAGCTGATTTTCAAAGCTCTGTTTCTTGCTGCTGTACATCCACTTGATTCACGTACAGAGAGACATCAGTAAATTCTTTTTCAGATTCTTACCAGTCGTATATATTCTTTTCCGGTGACTTGAGTGTGCTGAGTGCAGTTCTTGTAGCTACCGTGTAGGCTTTGTTGATTATCAGTTTGGTATTTGGAATGGTATCTTTGCTAATTTCAACCTCCTGGATGATGCCTCACCCCTCCCCACCTTTCCCGTTTAGCAGCCTTATGCGTGTTTCCTACATATTTGACTATGTTTTTGTTTTGTAATTTATTTCATGTGTAGCCATTTTGGATTCCACCTTTAAGTGATATCTTATGATATGTGTCTTTTTCTTTTTGAATTATGTCACTTAGAATGATCATACGTAACTCCTCCGGAGTTGTTACAACTGGCCATAGTTCATTGATTTCCAGGCTGAATAATATTCCACTCTACCTAAGTACCACATCTCTATCCATTTTTTCTCTCCAGAGACATTTAAGTTATATCCTAGTCGAGGATCTTTTAAACAGAGAGGGGGTAAACATTGGGGTGCCTGTGTCCTCTCGATTTTTGTTTTTCCCAAGATATACGCCCATGAGTGCAAGTGCCCTATGCTCTGTAGCTCATTTTTTAGATGCTTTAGTAAACACAATACACTTCTCCAGAATGGCCGTTGGCAATATACATTTCCACTATAAGTCTCACAGGGCTCCCTCTTCTCCTTGCCCTGTCCTGCATTTCTGTTGTTTACGCTTTATGAGGATGGCTCTTCTGACTGATGCGAAGTGATATCTTTTGTAGTATTGACTTCCAGTGCCCACCTGTTTGCTTGGCTAAAAAAGTGTATGCCCTTTTCTTGAATATATACAGAAAAAAACGCATACACCCTTTTTGGCCAACTGCAATGTTGGCAATGTTCAGCTCCTTTTCTCGTGCTTAATGGCGAGTCCTTTCTACCTCCTCAGATCCCTTTCCTGCCATTCTCCCTTGCTTACAAGTCCTTTTCTCTGACTTTCCTCAAGACATTTTTCAGTGATGGATATTTTCAACTCTGCAGTTTCGTGAATTTTACTGCCCCTGAGTTCCATTGTTCAACTTGTGTTTATGGGAACTGGCCACAAAGCAGCGGGATTTCCTCAAGCCCTATACTGTTTCCATGGGCAACCCTAGCCTTTGGTCAATTCGTCTTCCTGGTTGGAAATTAGAGTGACATGTGCCTGTCTGAACACCTAGGACTTGTCTCTCATTGTTCCTCATCCTTCCGCTTCATCCTCTGGACAAATTCCAAACTGTACGCAACAGGATGTTGACAGTGCTGACATCTCCAAGTGGGGAGACTGTTAGTAAAGACGCTGGAGGGGTGAACCCGAGCACCAGGAGATGAGGAGATGAGATGCCTTTTCCAAACTCTTCCCGATCAGACGGTATACCATCCTCTGGGTGTGACAGACATGTTTTAGCAGTAGGAAGAGTCCCATTCATGTAAGGAGAACACCAGGGCTTTTTCAAAATCAGTGTCTGCCCGAAACCCAAACTGGGGAATTTTTTAAGCTACGGCTACACATATGTTCATTAAGGGCCTGGGGAAGTAGGCAGAGTCCAAACTTTAGATGATTGAAGTCTTCAGGGTCAGAAGCACTCACCACCAGCTTCCCTTAGGTTACACGTTAACTGTCATTGATAGATGACAATGACAATAAAAATATCTATTCTTTTCCAGATTATTTCCCCTTATAGCTTATTGCAAAATGTTGAGTGTAGTTCCCTGTGCTATACAGTAGTTCCTTGTTGATGATCTATTTTATACATAGCAGTGTGTATGTGTTAATCCCAAACTGTTAATTTATCCCTCCTCCCACCTTTCCCCTTTGGTAATAATAAATTATAAGATTTTATACTTCTCAGAAATGGGGGAGCTGAAAGAGAGGTATCATTTTCAATGGAAAAGCATTTAAAACAAGATTGAAGCTTTAACCAAGATTATTAGATGTACATCCTTGGAAAGAAATCACTTCGTTTCTCTAATATTGACCTGACAAATAAGACAAACCTTTTCACTGAACTTGCTTATAATAAAGTGATGGAAATATCAAATGGAAGTGTTAGAAACATCTTATTTTACCCGAGCCTTATACACTGTTCTATGTTAACTACAGTTTGGCTCACACATCTGTTCATTGAGGTTACAATAGTCTCAGTTTCTGTTACTGATTCTCCAGAGTGGACCCCAACAAGTGTCCCCCTGCCCAGTGTCATTGGGGCCAACAGATCGAGACTGAGTTTGGTTCACAAGCAAAGGAAACTTTATATTTTGATCAGAGAATGGAGAGGTGAGAGCATGCACTACCCCGTGGGCTGTGGGCTGGGCTGTTGTGTAGAGATCCTGTCAGAGTCAGTGGGAGGGAGGGGGCGGAGCTCTCGAGGGCCGGGTTGGCTGCAGCTCAGGCTCTATATCGCGGAGTCTGCACTGGGCCCCAGGAGCTGAGGTGTCGTCCCAGCCATTCTGCACTAGGAAATCTGGTCTGAAGTGCCGGGTGTGGAACCTCTGCATGCGGGACCCTAGGAGCACATGAAATTAGACAAAGCACAAAGGATAAAAAAGGTTAGACTTGACTTTATTGCCCAGATTCTATTTTTATCTCCCAGGGATTTTTAATGGGCTTTGCTGGGGACAAACCCCTCCTCTGCCTTTTGTCCCGTTCCTCATTCTTGGAGTGCTGAGGGTGCAGACCCTTCTTCTGTAACTGCTGAGTGCTGAGTTGGGAGCCCTCATACCCGGGGGCGAGGGTCAGGGCTTCTCCCCAGCAGCCTCCAGGTGACATTGATTGTCCCCAGGCCCCCTGCTTCCCTGCTCGTCCACCTGAGCACCAGCATTGGAAGTGTTATAGATTCTAATGACCTTTAAGGGTCCAGGAAAGAGATGTGCAGAGACGCTGTGGGGGCCGGTTTCACCCCGCCCCACATTTGTTCGGCCACCTTAGGCTGACCGTTTCTGCCAGCCTAGATGCTCTGACCAGTAGTCTGCGCTTTCTTCAATTAGGCTCCTGAATTAACGTACAAACAGCACCAGGTGTCAGAGCCCTGCCTGCTCAACTCCCAGACAGTCCAGGGTCAGTGGTGATCAAGGACCATGATGGCCACTGAGCCAACAGCCTTTTGAAGTAAACAGGAGTCCAGCTGGTCTTATTGGCCACCATCATCACGGTGTCTGTAGGCTTTTCTATGGTGACAGTGTGATATACGGTTCCCCCGCCAAGATTATTAGCTCCCCTCTGCGTGCAGTAAGTCCTGCAAGAAGTAGTCTACTCTTTTGGGACACACTCTTGTTGTTTTATGAGAGAAACTCCAGGTCAAGTGATGTTCACACGAGTCGTCATGGTGCCCTGTTGCCCCCGGTTATCTCTCTGGATGTTGGAGTTGGAGGGCCTCCTCACTCGAGGTTGGTGTGCCCACGGAGCGAACCCTGCAACTTCAGGGCATGGTTGGTGGTTAGGATCACCACGTGGGGTCCTTTTCCCTTAGGAGGGAGGTGGCCTTTTGGGCTGCTGATTTCCAGGTTTTTAGATACCGCCAGTATCTTGGCCA
This sequence comes from Orcinus orca, assembly GCF_937001465.1. Taxonomy (NCBI): domain Eukaryota; kingdom Metazoa; phylum Chordata; class Mammalia; order Artiodactyla; family Delphinidae; genus Orcinus; species Orcinus orca. Next base: position 168,747 of record NW_026043920.1, on the reverse strand, counting down.
GATGTGGCAGTGGGCCAAGCCCCTTGGTGCCCGTAGTTTATCCTACCTGGATGGCATTCTTGCATTGTTCCATTTCAAGTGGTCCCAGTTTTTGCACTAATTCTCCAATGGCGATTCACCTTTCACCGGGAATGTAAAGGTCAAAGGGTTTAGCTAAATTAGGGAGTTCCAGGGCAAGGGTCTGAATTGACTGCTCTTTCCATTCTTGAAAGGCCACTTCTGGATTCTATTCAAAAGGATCATCATCTTTTCCTTTCAGTGTTTCATATAGAGGCCCAGCTAGTAGACTGTAGTTAGGGATGCAGAAGCAGCAAACCCTGGCCTCCCCAGGAACCCCTAAGCTGTCTTCTAGTTTTAGAAAGGGGTAAGGCTGAAAATGGTTTCTTCCCTTTCCTGGGATGGGCTTCTCCGACCTTCTGTGAGAACGAAGCCCAGGCAGGTCACTGCAGTCTGTGATATTTGAGCTTTTTCTTGGACAACTTCTATCCTTTATTGGCTTGGTAGTTCAGAGGCCTCCTTAGTAGGGCTGGCGATCAGAATGTCGTCTGCGTACTGAAGGAGGGTTTCCTTTCCCAGAGGTAGAACTTTTAGGTCTTTAGCTAAGCTTTCCCCAAAGATGGTGTGGGAATTTTTGCACCCTTGGGGCAAGACGGCCCGGAAGTATTGTTTTAGTTGTATGTTGAGTCCTGCCACTCACAAGCCAAAATTTCTTGTGACTCTGGGACTAATGGAATACAAAAGAAGGCATCATTGAAGACTAATACAGAATACCATGTCCTGGTGGTTGGTAGAATGACCAGCAGGGTGTAGGAATTAGGAGCAGCTGGAGGTATATCCTCGGTGGCTTCACTGACTGTCCTGACATCCTTTACCAGGTCCCCAGCAGCCCATGGGGCTCTCGTGGTCAGACCAATCCCAGAATATGGAGCTCACCTGGGCAGGTACCCCACCCCCACCCCAGCCCACGGGGCTCTCGTGGTCAGGCCCCTCCCAGGATACAGAGCTACCCTTGCAGGTACCGTGGCAGGGCTGGGCACACAGGAACCGTGCACATAGCCCTCATTGCAGAGCACCCCCAGCTCACCTGTCGCTCAGAGCTGACACAGAGCACCTCAGAGCAGGACTTGAACTAACAAACAGCAGCTGCGACAGGTCTGTGACCCTGGGCATCACTCTGTGCGGCCTCCCTCCACCTGGTCTTCCAGAGACTTCCACTGCACCCGGGGCACCAGGCCTCTGTCTCCAACCACCACCCACCCCTCCTCTCCCTGACTCCTGGGTTCCTCTCATTAGGAGAGGGTTTTCTTGAAGTGGTCTCCCACTTATGGGCCAGATAAAATGATTAGAAAACAAGCCAAAGCTGCAGCCCCTTGTCTATCCTGACTCTCAGGAGCCCACACCTGTTCCTTGGACCTGGCCGGTTCAGCAAGTTCCATTTTCTGCAACTGTGAGCCCCTGAGGGATGATGATTGGCTGACCTGGGCAGCCTTACTGTGCCGGCCAGCCCTCCCCAGGTGTGCCTGGGTTGAGATCAATATAAATACCACTCCAGGCAGCAAGAGGCCCTGCAGCCGTGCCTGACGCCATTTTCTCTGCCCTGTCAGCAGTCTCGGGGCTGGGCTGGTGGGAGGGAGTGAGAGGCCACGGCTTTGTGGGTGGCCCAGTGTGAGTGGGGCTCTGCTGGACTTTCTGCAGCAGTTGCCAGGCTGCCACCTGCTAAAGAAGAGGATGTGTCACCTATACCTGCTGCTGGAATTTCTCCCTGGGCAGAGGTGAGGAAGGAAAAAAGCAGTGGGGGCAGGGACAGGACGGGTATCTCAGGCAGGGAAATGGAAATCTTCCAGAAGAGCACCCAGGGCCAGGACCATCCTGGCTGGCCTGCAGGCACCAAGTCGGCCGGTATGCTGTCACTCATGTGGCTCTATGGCCCTTCCTCTAGGCTTTCAAGTCCTTGTATATATTCAGGTGTTTTACCTGGGACGGGTGGGAATAGTTCAGCAGCAACTGGCCTGGGGCTCAGCTCACGTTTACTCACAGATGCCTCGGCACGGTGCCCCAGCTTTGCAATGAGGACGCTTGTTGCATGGGGGCTGCTGGCTGAATGGGAGACGATTCCCCACCACTGACCAACTTCAGAATTGTTTACAACTGGAGCAAGTGCCCTGATACGGTTTTCCTCTGTGGAACTGGTGGGTTCTGTGTTTTTTTTCTCTTTTTCGTTTTTGGTTCAAGGTAGATTTTATTCCTCTTTTTTGTATTTACAGATATAAGCATAGAAATAATTTATTCATATAAATACATGTATGTGAAGGGAATAATTGTTTTTTCTGTTTTATTTTTTTAATTTTATTTCTTTTTAATTTTGAATTTTATTTTATATTTTTATACAGCAGGTTCTTATTGGTTATCTATTTTATACATATAAATGTATACATGCCAATCCCAGTCTCTCAACTCCTCCCACCACCAACCCCCCCAACAGCTTTCCCCCCTTGTTGTCCATACGTTTGTTGTCCACATCTGTTGCTCTATTTATGCCTTGCAAAATGGTTAATCTGTACAGTTTTTCTAGGTTCCACATATATGCATGAATATACAAGATTTGTTTTTCTCTTTCTGACTTACTTCACTCTGTATGACAGTCTCTAGATCCATCGACGTCTCTACAAATGACTAATTTCATTCCTTTTCATGGCTTAGTAATATTCCATTTTATATATGTACCACTGCTTTATGCATTCGTCTGTCTGTGGGCATTTAGGTTGCTTCCATTACCTCGATATTGTAAAGAGTGATACAATGAACATTGCGGTGAATGTCTCTTTTTGATTTATGGTTTTGTCTGGGTATATGTCCAGAACTGGGATTGCTGTATCATATGGTAATTCTACTGTTAGTTTCTTAAGAAACTCCATATTGTTCTCCATAGTGACTGTATCAATTTATATTCCCAACAATAGTGGAAGAGGGTTCCTTTTCTCCACACATTTCCAGCATTTTTTGTTTGTAGATTTTCTGATGATGCCCATTCTACCAGGTGTGAGGTGATACCTCATTGTTGAGTCCATTTTGTTGAGCAAGGGGTAGGTCTTGTCTATTACATATTTAGCTTATGGAACGGTATCTGTGCTAATTTCAAACTCTGCTTTTATGCAACACCACAACTCACCTTCCCCCTTAAGCAAGCATAAGTTGGTTTTCTAAACATGAGACCCTGTTCTGTTTTGTAATTCAGTTCATGTGTAACCAAGTTCACATTCCATGTATTAGTGATACCTTATGATGTTTCTCTTTCTGTGTGACTTTTTTCACTTAGAATCACCGTGCCTCAATCCACTCATTATGCTGGTACGGGCCTGGTGACATAGTTTTCATTGCTGAGAGGTATTCTGTTGTACGTAAGTACCGCAACTTCTTTATCAATTATTTGCTCTCTGGCATATTTAACTTGTGCTGAAGAAGAGGTTCCTGTAAAAGAGCCGTCCCAAATTTTGGGGTGGCTGTGTCTTTTTGATTTTAATTTCCCTAAGCTATAGGACCATAAGTGGAAGTGCCCTAGGCTCTGTTGCTTTGTTTTTTAGATGTTTCAGGAAACACCATACACTTCTCCCGAGTGGCTGTTGGCAATTTACATCCCGCCCATCAGCATAACAAGGCTCCCAGTTCTCCATGGCCTGTCCTGCCTTTCTGGATTTTACACTTTTTTCAGATGGCCCTTTTGACTGGGGGAAGTGAGACTTCATTGTAGTGCAGATTTCCTTCGCAAGCTTGCTTGGTTGGCCAAAAAGGGCGTATGCGTTTTCTCATGAATATATTCAGGAAAAAACGCATACGCCCTTTTTGGCCAAGTGCATCATTGTGGAGGTTCTGCCTCTTTTCCTATGCTTTAAATGCAATTCCAGTCTACCTCCTGAAATCGGGTTCCTGCAATTCTGCCCCGCTTTCAAGTCCTCTTTGCAGCCTTACTTCAGTATATTTTTGGATGATAGCTGTCATTTATAACTCTGCAGGTTTGTGAATTACAGTGCCCCTGAGCTCCTTTCTTCAACTCGCTTTCTTGTGAGCTGGCCGCAACACCGCAGGATTGCTTCAGGCCCTAATCTGGTTCCGGCACGGCACGCTGAGCCTTTGGTTAATTCCTCTTCCTGGTGGGAAATGAGAGTTAAATTTGCCCGTCCAGACACCTCCAGCTAGTCTCTCATTGGTTCTCCCTATTCCTGTTCATCTTCCGCAGAAATTGCAAACTGGGCCAAACAGGAGGTTAAAGGCACTGACTCTCCAAGTCGGGAGAGTGTTAGTGAAGCATCTGGAATGTTGCACCCAAGTACCAGGTGACAAGAAATGAGACATATTTGAACACGTCTCAGGATCACACGGTTGATCATACTCTGGGTTCCACATGCGTGTTTTAGCTGAAGGAAGAATCCCTTAAACCTGGAGAGTTGAGACCCGTGGAATGGGTACCATGCAATATGACTTCAGAGGGTCTTCATTTGCTCACCGAACCTCTCCAATCCTATCACTGCTGCGTTTATGCCCCTGTACACACGCTTGATTCTCTTTCAGAGACATAGTAGTCCATAGGTTTTAAGATACTTACTAGTCAGGTACATTCTTAGGCGTTTAATATGGGGTGTTGAGTCCATCTCGTTGAGCAAGGAGTAGGTCTTGTCTATTACATATTTGGCTTAAAGAACTTTATCTGTGCTCATTTGAATCTGTGTTTTTGTGCAGCACCCCAACTCACCTTTCCGCTTAAGCAAGCATAAGTTGGTTTTCTAATTTGAGACCTTATTCTGTTTTGTAATTCAGTTCCTGTGTAGCAAGTTTACATTCCGTGTATTAGTGATATCTTATGATGTTTCTTTTTCTGTGTGACTTATTTCAGTTAGAATCCTCATACCTGAACCCACTCATTATGCTGCTACGGGCCTGATGACATAGATTTCATTGCTGAGTGATATTGCATTGTACGTAAGTACCACAAATTCTTTATCCATTTTTCACTTTCTGCGATATTGAACTTGTACCGTAAACGAGGTTCTTGTAATCAGAGCCATCCCAAATTTTGGGGTGGCTGTGTCTTTTTGATTTTAATTTCCCTAAGCTATAGGACCATAAGTGGAAGTGCCCTAGGCTCTGTTGCTTTGTTTTTTAGATGTTTCAGGAAACACCATACACTTCTCCCGAGTGGCTGTTGGCAATTTACATCCCACCCATCAGCATAACAAGGCTCCCAGTTCTCCATGGCCTGTCCTGCCTTTCTGGATTTTACACTTTTTTCAGATGGCCCTTTTGACCTGGGGGAAGTGAGACTACATTGTAGTGCAGATTTCCTTTGCAAGCTTGCTTGGTTGGCCAAAAAGGGTGTATGCGTTTTCTCCTGAATATATTCAGGAAAAAACGCATACGCCCTTTTTGGCCAAGTGCATCATTGTGGACGTTCTGCCTCTTTTCCTATGCTTTAAATGGAATTCCAGTCTACCTCCTGAAATCAGGTTCCTGCAATTCTGCCCCGCTTTCAAGTCCTCTTGGCAGCCTTACTTCAGTATATTTTTGGACGATAGCTGTCATTTATAACTCTGCAGGTTTGTGAATTACAGTGCCCCTGAGCTCCTTTCTTCAACTCGCTTTCTTGTGAGCTGCCCGGAACACCACAGGATTGATTCAGGCCCTAATCTTGTTCCGCCATGGCACGCTGAGCCTTTGGTTAATTCCTCTTCCTGGTCGGAAATGAGAGTTAAATTTGCCCGTCCAGACACTTCCAGCTAGTCTCTCATTGGTTCTCCCTATTCCTGTTCATCTTCCGCAGAAATTGCAAACTGGGCCAAACAGGAGGTTAAAGGCACTGACTCTCCAAGTCGGGAGAGTGTTAGTGAAGCATCTGGAATGTTGCACCCGAGAACCAGGGGACGGGAACTGAGACATATTTGAACACATCTCCCGATCACATGGTTGATCATACTCTGGGTTCCACATGCGTGTTTTAGCTGAAGGAAGAATCCCTTAAACCTGGAGAGTTGAGACCCGTCGAATAGGTACCATGCAATATGACTTCAAAGGGTCTTCATTTGCTCACCGAACCTCTCCAATCCTATCACTGCTGCGTTTATGCCCCTGTACACACGCTTGATTCTCTTTGGGAGACATAGCAATCCATAGGTTTTAAGATACTTACTAGTCAGGTACATACTTAGGCGTTTAATATGGGGTGTTGAGTCCATCTCGTTGAGCAAGGAGTAGCTCTTGTCTATTTCATATTTGGCTTAAGGAACTTTATCTGTGCTCATTTCAATCTCTGGTTTTATGCAGCACCCCTACTCACCTTTCCCCTTAAGCAAGCATAAGTTTGTTTTCTAAATTTGAGACCTTATTCTGTTTTGTAACTCTGTTCCTGTGTAGCAAGTTTACATTCCGTGTATTAGTGATATCTTATGATGTTTCTTTTTCTGTGTGACTTATTTCAGTTAGAATCATCATACCTGAATCCACTCATTATGCTGCTATGGGCCTGATGACATAGATGTCATTGCTGAGTGATATTGCATTGTACGTAAGTACCACAACTTCTTTATCCATTTTTCGCTTTCTGCAATATTGAACTTGTCCCGTAAACGAGGTTCTTGTAAACAGAGCCGTCCCAAACTTTGGGGTGGCTGTGTCTTTTTGATTTTAATTTCCCTAAGCTATAGCACCATAAGTGGAAGTGCCCTAGGCTCTGTTGCTTTGTTTTTTAGATGTTTCAGGAAACACCATACACTTCTCCCGAGTGGCTGTTGGCAATTTACATCCCACTCATCAGCATAACCAGGCTCCCAGTTCTCCATGGCCTGTACTGCCTTTCTGGATTTTACACTTTTTTCAGATGGCCCTTTTTACCAGGGGGAAGTGAGACTTCATTGTAGTGCAGATTTCCTTTGCAAGCTTGCTTGGTTGGCCAAAAAGGGCGTATGCGTTTTTTCCTGAATATATTCAGGAAAAAACGCATACGCCCTTTTTGTTCAAGTGCATCATTGTGGACGTTCTGCCTCTTTTCCTATGCTTTAAATGCAATTCCAGTCGACCTCCTGAAATCGGTTTCCTGCAATTCTGCCCCGCTTTCAAGTCCTCTTGGCAGCCTTACTTCAGTATATTTTTGGACGATAGCTGTCTTTTATAACTCTGCAGGTTTGTGAATTACAGTGCCCCTGAGCTCCTTTTTTCAACTCACTTTCTTGTGAGCTGCCCGCAACACTGCAGGATTGCTTCAGGCCCTAATCTGGTTCTGGCACGGGATGCTGAGCCTTTGGTTAATTCCTCTTCCTGGTGGGAAATGAGAGTTAAATTTGCCCGTCCAGACACCTCCAACTAGTCTCTCATTGGTCCTCACTATTCCTGTTCATCTTCCACAGAAATTGCAAACTTGGCCAAACAGGAGGTTAAAGGCACTGACTCTCCAAGTCGGGAGAGTGTTAGTAAAGCATCTGGAATGTTGCACCCGAGAACCAGGGGACGGGAACTGAGACATATTTGAACACATCTCCCGATCACACGGTTGATCATACTCTGGGTTCCACATGCGTGTTTTAGCTGAAGGAAGAATCCCTTAAACCTGGAGAGTTGAGACCCGTGGAATGGGTACCATGCAATATGACTTCAGAGGGTCTTCATTTGCTCACCGAACCTCTCCAATCCTATCACTGCTGCGTTTATGCCCCTGTACACACGCTTGATTCTCTTTCAGAGACATAGTAGTCCATAGGTTTTAAGATACTTACTAGTCAGGTACATTCTTAGGCGTTTAATATGGGGTGTTGAGTCCATCTCGTTGAGCAAGGAGTAGCTCTTGTCTATTACATATTTGGCTTAAAGAACTTTATCTGTGCTCATTTGAATCTGTGTTTTTGTGCAGCACCCCAACTCACCTTTCCGCTTAAGCAAGCATAAGTTGGTTTTCTAATTTGAGACCTTATTCTGTTTTGTAATTCAGTTCCTGTGTAGCCAAGTTTACATTCCGTGTATTAGTGATATCTTATGATGTTTCTTTTTCTGTGTGACTTATTTCAGTTAGAATCATCATACCTGAATCCACTCATTATGCTGCTATGTGCCTGATGACATAGATGTCATTGCTGAGTGATATTGCATTGTACGTAAGTACCACAACTTCTTTATCCATTTTTCGCTTTATGCGATATTGAACTTGTACCGTAAACGAGTTTCTTGTAAACAGAGCCATCCCAAACTTTGGGGTGGCTGTGTCTTTTTGATTTTAATTTCCCTAAGCTATAGGACCATAAGTGGAAGTGCCCTAGGCTCTGTTGCTTTGTTTTTTAGATGTTTCAGGAAACACCATACACTTCTCCCGAGTGGCTGTTGGCAATTTACATCCCGCCCATCAGCATAACAAGGCTCCCAGTTCTCCATGGCCTGTCCTGCCTTTCTGGATTTTACACTTTTTTCAGATGGCCCTTTTGACGGGGGGGGGGGGAAGTGAGACTTCATTGTAGTGCAGATTTTCTTTGCAAGCTTGCTTGGTTGGCCAAAAAGGGCGTATGCGTTTTTTCCTGAATATATTCAGGAAAAAACGCATACGCCCTTTTTGGCCAAGTGCATCATTGTCGACCTTCTGCCTCTTTTCCTATGCTTTAAATGCAATTCCAATCTACCTCCTGAAATCGGTTTCCTGCAATTCTGCCCGGCTTTCAAGTCCTCTTGGCAGCCTTACTTCAGTATATTTTTGGATGATAGCTGTCATTTATAACTCTGCAGGTTTGTGAATTACAGTGCCCCTGAGCTCCTTTCTTCAACTCGCTTTCTTGTGAGCTGGCCGCAACACCGCAGGATTGCTTCAGGCCCTAATCTGGTTCCGGCATGGCACGCTGAGCCTTTGGTTAATTCCTCTTCCTGGTGGGAAATGAGAGTTAAATTTTCCCGTCCAGACACCTCCAGCTAGTCTCTGATTGGTTCTCCCTATTCCTGTTCATCTTCCGCGGAATTTGCAAACTGGGCCAAACAGGAAGTTAAAGGCACTGACTCTCCAAGTCGGGAGAGTGTTAGTAAAGCATCTGGAATGTTGCACCCGAGTACCAGGGGACGAGAACTGAGACATATTTCAACACGTCTCCCGATCACACGGTTGATCATACTCTGGGTTCCACATGCATGTTTTAGCTGAAGGAAGAATCCCTTAAACCTGGAGAGTTGAGACCCGTGGAATGGGTACCATGCAATATGACTTCAAAGGGTCTTCATTTGCTCACCAAAACTCTCCAATCCTATCACTGCTGCGTTTTTGCCCCTGTACTCACGATTGATTCACTTTCAGAGACATAGCAATCCATAGGTTTTAAGATACTTACTAGTCAGGTACATTATTAGGCGTTTAATATGGGGTTTTGAGTCCATTTCGTTGAGCAAGGAGTAGCTCTTGCCTATTACATATTTGGCTTAAGGAACTTTATCTGTGCTCATTTCAATCTCTGGTTTTATGCAGCACCCCAACTCACCTTTCCCCTTAAGCAAGCATAAGTTGATTTTCTAAATTTGGGACCATGTTCTGTTTTGAAATTCAGTTCCTGTGTAGCCAAGTTTACATTCCGTGTATTAGTGATATCTTATGATGTTTCTTTTTCTGTGTGACTTATTTCAGTTAGAATCATCATACCTGAATCCACTCATTATGCTGCTATGTGCCTGATGACATAGATGTCATTGCTGAGTGATATTGCATTGTACGTAAGTACCACAACTTCTTTATCCATTTTTCGCTTTATGCGATATTGAACTTGTACCGTAAACGAGTTTCTTGTAAACAGAGCCATCCCAAACTTTGGGGTGGCTGTGTCTTTTTGATTTTAATTTCCCTAAGCTATAGGACCATAAGTGGAAGTGCCCTAGGCTCTGTTGCTTTGTTTTTTAGATGTTTCAGGAAACACCATACACTTCTCCCGAGTGGCTGTTGGCAATTTACATCCCGCCCATCAGCATAACAAGGCTCCCAGTTCTCCATGGCCTGTCCTGCCTTTCTGGATTTTACACTTTTTTCAGATGGCCCTTTTGATGGGGGGGAAGTGAGACTTCATTGTAGTGCAGATTTCCTTTGCAAGCTTGCTTGGTTGGCCAAAAAGGGCGTATGCGTTTTTTCCTGAATATATTCATGAAAAAACGCATACGCCCTTTTTGGCCAAGTGCATCATTGTCGACCTTCTGCCTCTTTTCCTATGCTTTAAATGCAATTCCAGTCTACCTCCTGAAATCGGTTTCCTGCAATTCTGCCCGGCTTTCAAGTCCTCTTGGCAGCCTTACTTCAGTATATTTTTGGATGATAGCTGTCATTTATAACTCTGCAGGTTTGTGAATTACAGTGCCCCTGAGCTCCTTTCTTCAACTCGCTTTCTTGTGAGCTGGCCGCAACACCGCAGGATTGCTTCAGGCCCTAATCTGGTTCCGGCATGGCACGCTGAGCCTTTGGTTAATTCCTCTTCCTGGTGGGAAATGAGAGTTAAATTTTCCCGTCCAGACACCTCCAGCTAGTCTCTCATTGGTTCTCCCTATTCCTGTTCATCTTCCGCGGAATTTGCAAACTGGGCCAAACAGGAGGTTAAAGGCACTGACTCTCCAAGTCGGGAGAGTGTTAGTAAAGCATCTGGAATGTTGCACCCGAGTACCAGGGGACGAGAACTGAGACATATTTCAACACGTCTCCCGATCACACGGTTGATCATACTCTGGGTTCCACATGCATGTTTTAGCTGAAGGAAGAATCCCTTAAACCTGGAGAGTTGAGACCCGTGGAATGGGTACCATGCAATATGACTTCAAAGGGTCTTCATTTGCTCACCAAAACTCTCCAATCCTATCACTGCTGCGTTTTTACCCCTGTACTCACGATTGATTCACTTTCAGAGACATAGCAATCCATAGGTTTTAAGATACTTACTAGTCAGGTACATTATTAGGCGTTTAATATGGGGTTTTGAGTCCATTTCGTTGAGCAAGGAGTAGCTCTTGCCTATTACATATTTGGCTTAAGGAACTTTATCTGTGCTCATTTCAATCTCTGGTTTTATGCAGCACCCCAACTCACCTTTCCCCTTAAGCAAGCATAAGTTGATTTTCTAAATTTGGGACCATGTTCTGTTTTGAAATTCAGTTCCTGTGTAGCCAAGTTTACATTCCGTGTATTAGTGATATCTTATGATGTTTCTTTTTCTGTGTGACTTATTTCAGTTAGAATCATCATACCTGAATCCACTCATTATGCTGCTATGTGCCTGATGACATAGATGTCATTGCTGAGTGATATTGCATTGTACGTAAGTACCACAACTTCTTTATCCATTTTTCGCTTTATGCGATATTGAACTTGTACCGTAAACGAGTTTCTTGTAAACAGAGCCATCCCAAACTTTGGGGTGGCTGTGTCTTTTTGATTTTAATTTCCCTAAGCTATAGGACCATAAGTGGAAGTGCCCTAGGCTCTGTTGCTTTGTTTTTTATATGTTTCAGGAAACACCATACACTTCTCCCGAGTGGCTGTTGGCAATTTACATCCCGCCCATCAGCATAACAAGGCTCCCAGTTCTCCATGGCCTGTCCTGCCTTTCTGGATTTTACACTTTTTTCAGATGGCCCTTTTGACCGGGGGGAAGTGAGACTTCATTGTAGTGCAGATTTCCTTTGCAAGCTTGCTTGGTTGGCCAAAAAGGGCGTATGCGATTTTTCCTGAATATATTCAGGAAAAAACGCATACGCCCTTTTTGGCCAAGTGTATCATTGTCGACCTTCTGCCTCTTTTCCTATGCTTTAAATGCAATTCCAGTCTACCTCCTGAAATCGGTTTCCTGCAATTCTGCCCGGCTTTCAAGTCCTCTTGGCAGCCTTACTTCAGTATATTTTTGGATGATAGCTGTCATTTATAACTCTGCAGGTTTGTGAATTACAGTGCCCCTGAGCTCCTTTCTTCAACTCGCTTTCTTGTGAGCTGGCCGCAACACCGCAGGATTGCTTCAGGCCCTGATCTGGTTCCGGCATGGCACGCTGAGCCTTTGGTTAATTCCTCTTCCTGGTGGGAAATGAGAGTTAAATTTTCCCGTCCAGACACCTCCAGCTAGTCTCTCATTGGTTCTCCCTATTCCTGTTCATCTTCCGCGGAATTTGCAAACTGGGCCAAACAGGAGGTTAAAGGCACTGACTCTCCAAGTCGGGAGAGTGTTAGTAAAGCATCTGGAATGTTGCACCCGAGTACCAGGGGACGAGAACTGAGACATATTTCAACACGTCTCCCGATCACACGGTTGATCATACTCTGGGTTCCACATGCATGTTTTAGCTGAAGGAAGAATCCCTTAAACCTGGAGAGTTGAGACCTGTGGAATGGGTACCATGCAATATGACTTCAAAGGGTCTTCATTTGCTCACCAAAACTCTCCAATCCTATCACTGCTGCGTTTTTGCCCCTGTACTCACGATTGATTCACTTTCAGAGACATAGCAATCCATAGGTTTTAAGATACTTACTAGTCAGGTACATTATTAGGCGTTTAATATGGGGTTTTGAGTCCATTTCGTTGAGCAAGGAGTAGCTCTTGTCTATTACATATTTGGCTTAAGGAACTTTATCTGTGCTCATTTCAATCTCTGGTTTTATGCAGCACCCCAACTCACCTTTCCCCTTAAGCAAGCATAAGTTGGTTTTCTAAATTTGGGAGCATGTTCTGTTTTGAAATTCAGTTCCTGTGTAGCCAAGTTTACATTCCGTGTATTAGTGATATCTTATGATGTTTCTTTATCTGTGTGACTTATTTCAGTTAGAATCATCATACCTGAATCCACTCATTATGCTGCTACGGGCCTGATGTCATAGATGGCATTGCTGAGTGATATTGCATTGTACGTAAGTACCACAACTTCTTTATCCATTTTTCGCTTTATGCGATATTGAACTTGTACCGTAAACGAGGTTCTTGTAAACAGAGCCGTCCCAAACTTTGGGGTGGCTGTGTCTTTTTGATTTTAATTTCCCTAAGCTATAGGACCATAAGTGGAAGTGCCCTAGGCTCTGTTGCTTTGTTTTTTAGATGTTTCAGGAAACACCATACACTTCTCCCGAGTGGCTGTTGGCAATTTACATCCCGCCCATCAGCATAACAAGGCTCCCAGTTCTCCATGGCCTGTCCTGCCTTTCTGGATTTTACACTTTTTTCAGATGGCCCTTTTGATGGGGGGGAAGTGAGACTTCATTGTAGTGCAGATTTCCTTTGCAAGCTTGCTTGGTTGGCCAAAAAGGGCGTATGCGTTTTTTCCTGAATATATTCAGGAAAAAACGCATACGCCCTTTTTGGCCAAGTGCATCATTGTCGACCTTCTGCCTCTTTTCCTATGCTTTAAATGCAATTCCAGTCTACCTCCTGAAATCGGTTTCTTGCAATTCTGCCCGGCTTTCAAGTCCTCTTGGCAGCCTTACTTCAGTATATTTTTGGATGATAGCTGTCATTTATAACTCTGCAGGTTTGTGAATTACAGTGCCCCTGAGCTCCTTTCTTCAACTCGCTTTCTTGTGAGCTGGCCGCAACACCGCAGGATTGCTTCAGGCCCTAATCTGGTTCCGGCATGGCACGCTGAGCCTTTGGTTAATTCCTCTTCCTGGTGGGAAATGAGAGTTAAATTTTCCCGTCCAGACACCTCCAGCTAGTCTCTCATTGGTTCTCCCTATTCCTGTTCATCTTCCGCGGAATTTGCAAACTGGGCCAAACAGGAGGTTAAAGGCACTGACTCTCCAAGTCGGGAGAGTGTTAGTAAAACATCTGGAATGTTGCACCCGAGTACCAGGGGACGAGAACTGAGACATATTTCAACACGTCTCCCGATCACACGGTTGATCATACTCTGGGTTCCACATGCATGTTTTAGCTGAAGGAAGAATCCCTTAAACCTGGAGAGTTGAGACCCGTGGAATGGGTACCATGCAATATGACTTCAAAGGGTCTTCATTTGCTCACCAAAACTCTCCAATCCTATCTCTGCTGCGTTTTTGCCCCTGTACTCACGATTGATTCACTTTCAGAGACATAGCAATCCATAGGTTTTAAGATACTTACTAGTCAGGTACATTATTAGGCGTTTAATATGGGGTTTTGAGTCCATTTCGTTGAGCAAGGAGTAGCTCTTGTCTATTACATATTTGGCTTAAGGAACTTTATCTGTGCTCATTTCAATCTCTGGTTTTATGCAGCACCCCAACTCACCTTTCCCCTTAAGCAAGCATAAGTTGATTTTCTAAATTTGGGACCATGTTCTGTTTTGAAATTCAGTTCCTGTGTAGCCAAGTTTACATTCCGTGTATTAGTGATATCTTATGATGTTTCTTTTTCTGTGTGACTTATTTCAGTTAGAATCATCATACCTGAATCCACTCATTATGCTGCTATGGGCCTGATGACATAGATGTCATTGCTGAGTGATATTGCATTGTACGTAAGTACCACAACTTCTTTATCCATTTTTCGCTTTATGCGATATTGAACTTGTACCGTAAACGAGTTTCTTGTAAACAGAGCCATCCCAAACTTTGGGGTGGCTGTGTCTTTTTGATTTTAATTTCCCTAAGCTATAGGACCATAAGTGGAAGTGCCCTAGGCTCTGTTGCTTTGTTTTTTAGATGTTTCAGGAAACACCATACACTTCTCCCGAGTGGCTGTTGGCAATTTACATCCCGCCCATCAGCATAACAAGGTTCCCAGTTCTCCATGGCCTGTCCTGCCTTTCTGGATTTTATACTTTTTTCAGATGGCCCTTTTGACGGGGGGGGAAGTGAGACTTCATTGTAGTGCAGATTTCCTTTGCAAGCTTGCTTGGTTGGCCAAAAAGGGCGTATGCGTTTTTTCCTGAATATATTCAGGAAAAAACGCATACGCCCTTTTTGGCCAAGTGCATCATTGTCGACCTTCTGCCTCTTTTCCTATGCTTTAAATGCAATTCCAGTCTACCTCCTGAAATCGGTTTCCTGCAATTCTGCCCGGCTTTCAAGTCCTCTTGGCAGCCTTACTTCAGTATATTTTTGGATGATAGCTGTCATTTATAACTCTGCAGGTTTGTGAATTACAGTGCCCCTGAGCTCCTTTCTTCAACTCGCTTTCTTGTGAGCTGGCCGCAACACCGCAGGATTGCTTCAGGCCCTAATCTGGTTCCGGCATGGCACGCTGAGCCTTTGGTTAATTCCTCTTCCTGGTGGGAAATGAGAGTTAAATTTTCCCGTCCAGACACCTCCAGCTAGTCTCTCATTGGTTCTCCCTATTCCTGTTCATCTTCCGCGGAATTTGCAAACTGGGCCAAACAGGAGGTTAAAGGCACTGACTCTCCAAGTCGGGAGAGTGTTAGTAAAGCATCTGGAATGTTGCACCCGAGTACCAGGGGACGAGAACTGAGACATATTTCAACACGTCTCCCGATCACACGGTTGATCATACTCTGGGTTCCACATGCATGTTTTAGCTGAAGGAAGAATCCCTTAAACCTGGAGAGTTGAGACCCGTGGAATGGGTACCATGCAATATGACTTCAAAGGGTCTTCATTTGCTCACCAAAACTCTCCAATCCTATCACTGCTGCGTTTTTGCCCCTGTACTCACGATTGATTCACTTTCAGAGACATAGCAATCCATAGGTTTTAAGATACTTACTAGTCAGGTACATTATTAGGCGTTTAATATGGGGTTTTGAGTCCATTTCGTTGAGCAAGGAGTAGCTCTTGCCTATTACATATTTGGCTTAAGGAACTTTATCTGTGCTCATTTCAATCTCTGGTTTTATGCAGCACCCCAACTCACCTTTCCCCTTAAGCAAGCATAAGTTGATTTTCTAAATTTGGGACCATGTTCTGTTTTGAAATTCAGTTCCTGTGTAGCCAAGTTTACATTCCGTGTATTAGTGATATCTTATGATGTTTGTTTTTCTGTGTGACTTATTTCAGTTAGAATCATCATACCTGAATCCACTCATTATGCTGCTATGGGCCTGAAGACATAGATGTCATTGCTGAGTGATATTGCATTGTACGTAAGTACCACAACTTCTTTATCCATTTTTCGCTTTATGCGATATTGAACTTGTACCGTAAACGAGTTTCTTGTAAACAGAGCCATCCCAAACTTTGGGGTGGCTGTGTCTTTTTGATTTTAATTTCCCTAAGCTATAGGACCATAAGTGGAAGTGCCCTAGGCTCTGTTGCTTTGTTTTTTATATGTTTCAGGAAACACCATACACTTCTCCCGAGTGGCTGTTGGCAATTTACATCCCGCCCATCAGCATAACAAGGCTCCCAGTTCTCCATGGCCTGTCCTGCCTTTCTGGATTTTACACTTTTTTCAGATGGCCCTTTTGACCGGGGGGAAGTGAGACTTCATTGTAGTGCAGATTTCCTTTGCAAGCTTGCTTGGTTGGCCAAAAAGGGCGTATGCGATTTTTCCTGAATATATTCAGGAAAAAACGCATACGGCCTTTTTGGCCAAGTGCATCATTGTCGACCTTCTGCCTCTTTTCCTATGCTTTAAATGCAATTCCAGTCTACCTCCTGAAATCGGTTTCCTGCAATTCTGCCCGGCTTTCAAGTCCTCTTGGCAGCCTTACTTCAGTATATTTTTGGATGATAGCTGTCATTTATAACTCTGCAGGTTTGTGAATTACAGTGCCCCTGAGCTCCTTTCTTCAACTCGCTTTCTTGTGAGCTGGCCGCAACACCGCAGGATTGCTTCAGGCCCTAATCTGGTTCCGGCATGGCACGCTGAGCCTTTGGTTAATTCCTCTTCCTGGTGGGAAATGAGAGTTAAATTTTCCCGTCCAGACACCTCCAGCTAGTCTCTCATTGGTTCTCCCTATTCCTGTTCATCTTCCGCGGAATTTGCAAACTGGGCCAAACAGGAGGTTAAAGGCACTGACTCTCCAAGTCGGGAGAGTGTTAGTAAAGCATCTGGAATGTTGCACCCGAGTACCAGGGGACGAGAACTGAGACATATTTCAACACGTCTCCCGATCACACGGTTGATCATACTCTGGGTTCCACATGCATGTTTTAGCTGAAGGAAGAATCCCTTAAACCTGGAGAGTTGAGACCCGTGGAATGGGTACCATGCAATATGAATTCAAAGGGTCTTCATTTGCTCACCAAAACTCTCCAATCCTATCACTGCTGCGTTTTTGTCCCTGTACTCACGATTGATTCACTTTCAGAGACATAGCAATCCATAGGTTTTAAGATACTTACTAGTCAGGTACATTATTAGGCGTTTAATATGGGGTTTTGAGTCCATTTCGTTGAGCAAGGAGTAGCTCTTGTCTATTACATATTTGGCTTAAGGAACTTTATCTGTGCTCATTTCAATCTCTGGTTTTATGCAGCACCCCAACTCACCTTTCCCCTTAAGCAAGCATAAGTTGGTTTTCTAAATTTGGGAGCATGTTCTGTTTTGAAATTCAGTTCCTGTGTAGCCAAGTTTACATTCCGTGTATTAGTGATATCTTATGATGTTTCTTTTTCTGTGTGACTTATTTCAGTTAGAATCATCATACCTGAATCCACTCATTATGCTGCTACGGGCCTGATGTCATAGATGGCATTGCTGAGTGATATTGCATTGTACGTAAGTACCACAACTTCTTTATCCATTTTTCGCTTTATGCGATATTGAACTTGTACCGTAAACGAGGTTCTTGTAAACAGAGCCGTCCCAAACTTTGGGGTGGCTGTGTCTTTTTGATTTTAATTTCCCTAAGCTATAGGACCATAAGTGGAAGTGCCCTAGGCTCTGTTGCTTTGTTTTTTAGATGTTTCAGGAAACACCATACACTTCTCCCGAGTGGCTGTTGGCAATTTACATCCCGCCCATCAGCATAACAAGGCTCCCAGTTCTCCATGGCCTGTCCTGCCTTTCTGGATTTTACACTTTTTTCAGATGGCCCTTTTGATGGGGGGGAAGTGAGACTTCATTGTAGTGCAGATTTCCTTTGCAAGCTTGCTTGGTTGGCCAAAAAGGGCGTATGCGTTTTTTCCTGAATATATTCAGGAAAAAACGCATACGCCCTTTTTGGCCAAGTGCATCATTGTGGACGTTCTGCCTCTTTTCCTATGCTTTAAATGCAATTCCAGTCTACCTCCTGAAATCGGTTTCCTGCAATTCTGCCCGGCTTTCAAGTCCTCTTGGCAGCCTTACTTCAGTATATTTTTGGATGATAGCTGTCATTTATAACTCTGCAGGTTTGTGAATTACAGTGCCCCTGAGCTCCTTTCTTCAACTCGCTTTCTTGTGAGCTGGCCGCAACACCGCAGGATTGCTTCAGGCCCTAATCTGGTTCCGGCATGGCACGCTGAGCCTTTGGTTAATTCCTCTTCCTGGTGGGAAATGAGAGTTAAATTTTCCCGTCCAGACACCTCCAGCTAGTCTCTCATTGGTTCTCCCTATTCCTGTTCATCTTCCGCGGAATTTGCAAACTGGGCCAAACAGGAGGTTAAAGGCACTGACTCTCCAAGTCGGGAGAGTGTTAGTAAAGCATCTGGAATGTTGCACCCGAGTACCAGGGGACGAGAACTGAGACATATTTCAACACGTCTCCCGATCACACGGTTGATCATACTCTGGGTTCCACATGCATGTTTTAGCTGAAGGAAGAATCCCTTAAACCTGGAGAGTTGAGACCCGTGGAATGGGTACCATGCAATATGACTTCAAAGGGTCTTCATTTGCTCACCAAAACTCTCCAATCCTATCACTGCTGCGTTTTTGCCCCTGTACTCACGATTGATTCACTTTCAGAGACATAGCAATCCATAGGTTTTAAGATACTTACTAGTCAGGTACATTATTAGGCGTTTAATATGGGGTTTTGAGTCCATTTCGTTGAGCAAGGAGTAGCTCTTGTCTATTACATATTTGGCTTAAGGAACTTTATCTGTGCTCATTTCAATCTCTGGTTTTATGCAGCACCCCAACTCACCTTTCCCCTTAAGCAAGCATAAGTTGATTTTCTAAATTTGGGACCATGTTCTGTTTTGAAATTCAGTTCCTGTGTAGCCAAGTTTACATTCCGTGTATTAGTGATATCTTATGATGTTTCTTTTTCTGTGTGACTTATTTCAGTTAGAATCATCATACCTGAATCCACTCATTATGCTGCTATGGGCCTGATGACATAGATGTCATTGCTGAGTGATATTGCATTGTACGTAAGTACCACAAATTCTTTATCCATTTTTCGCTTTATGCGATATTGAACTTGTACCGTAAACGAGGTTCTTGTAAACAGAGCCGTCCCAAACTTTGGGGTGGCTGTGTCTTTTTGATTTTAATTTCCCTAAGCTATAGGACCATAAGTGGAAGTGCCCTAGGCTCTGTTGCTTTGTTTTTTAGATGTTTCAGGAAACACCATACACTTCTCCCGAGTGGCTGTTGGCAATTTACATCCCGCCCATCAGCATAACAAGGTTCCCATTTCTCCATGGCCTGTCCTGCCTTTCTGGATTTTACACTTTTTTCAGATGGCCCTTTTGACGGGGGGGGGAAGTGAGACTTCATTGTAGTGCAGATTTCCTTTGCAAGCTTGCTTGGTTGGCCAAAAAGGGCGTATGCGTTTTTTCCTGAATATATTCAGGAAAAAACGCATACGCCCTTTTTGGCCAAGTGCATCATTGTCGACCTTCTGCCTCTTTTCCTATGCTTTAAATGCAATTCCAGTCTACCTCCTGAAATCGGTTTCCTGCAATTCTGCCCGGCTTTCAAGTCCTCTTGGCAGCCTTACTTCAGTATATTTTTGGATGATAGCTGTCATTTATAACTCTGCAGGTTTGTGAATTACAGTGCCCCTGAGCTCCTTTCTTCAAGTCGCTTTCTTGTGAGCTGGCCGCAACACCGCAGGATTGCTTCAGGCCCTAATCTGGTTCCGGCATGGCACGCTGAGCCTTTGGTTAATTCCTCTTCCTGGTGGGAAATGAGAGTTAAATTTTCCCGTCCAGACACCTCCAGCTAGTCTCTCATTGGTTCTCCCTATTCCTGTTCATCTTCCGCGGAATTTGCAAACTGGGCCAAACAGGAGGTTAAAGGCACTGACTCTCCAAGTCGGGAGAGTGTTAGTAAAGCATCTGGAATGTTGCACCCGAGTACCAGGGGACGAGAACTGAGACATATTTCAACACGTCTCCCGATCACACGGTTGATCATACTCTGGGTTCCACATGCATGTTTTAGCTGAAGGAAGAATCCCTTAAACCTGGAGAGTTGAGACCCGTGGAATGGGTACCATGCAATATGACTTCAAAGGGTCTTCATTTGCTCACCAAAACTCTCCAATCCTATCACTGCTGCGTTTTTGCCCCTGTACTCACGATTGATTCACTTTCAGAGACATAGCAATCCATAGGTTTTAAGATACTTACTAGTCAGGTACATTATTAGGCGTTTAATATGGGGTTTTGAGTCCATTTCGTTGAGCAAGGAGTAGCTCTTGTCTATTACATATTTGGCTTAAGGAACTTTATCTGTGCTCATTTCAATCTCTGGTTTTATGCAGCACCCCAACTCACCTTTCCCCTTAAGCAAGCATAAGTTGATTTTCTAAATTTGGGACCATGTTCTGTTTTGAAATTCAGTTCCTGTGTAGCCAAGTTTACATTCCGTGTATTAGTGATATCTTATGATGTTTCTTTTTCTGTGTGACTTATTTCAGTTAGAATCATCATACCTGAATCCACTCATTATGCTGCTATGGGCCTGAAGACATAGATGTCATTGCTGAGTGATATTGCATTGTACGTAAGTACCACAACTTCTTTATCCATTTTTCGCTTTATGCGATATTGAACTTGTACCGTAAACGAGTTTCTTGTAAACAGAGCCGTCCCAAACTTTGGGGTGGCTGTGTCTTTTTGATTTTAATTTCCCTAAGCTATAGGACCATAAGTGGAAGTGCCCTAGGCTCTGTTGCTTTGTTTTTTAGATGTTTCAGGAAACACCATACACTTCTCCCGAGTGGCTGTTGGCAATTTACATCCCGCCCATCAGCATAACAAGGTTCCCAGTTCTCCATGGCCTGTCCTGCCTTTCTGGATTTTACACTTTTTTCAGATGGCCCTTTTGACGGGGGGGGGGGGGGAAGTGAGACTTCATTGTAGTGCAGATTTCCTTTGCAAGCTTGCTTGGTTGGCCAAAAAGGGCGTATGCGATTTTTCCTGAATATATTCAGGAAAAAACGCATACGCCCTTTTTGGCCAAGTGCATCATTGTCGACCTTCTGCCTCTTTTCCTATGCTTTAAATGCAATTCCAGTCTACCTCCTGAAATCGGTTTCCTGCAATTCTGCCCGGCTTTCAAGTCCTCTTGGCAGCCTTACTTCAGTATATTTTTGGATGATAGCTGTCATTTATAACTCTGCAGGTTTGTGAATTACAGTGCCCCTGAGCTCCTTTCTTCAACTCGCTTTCTTGTGAGCTGGCCGCAACACCGCAGGATTGCTTCAGGCCCTAATCTGGTTCCGGCATGGCACGCTGAGCCTTTGGTTAATTCCTCTTCCTGGTGGGAAATGAGAGTTAAATTTTCCCGTCCAGACACCTCCAGCTAGTCTCTCATTGGTTCTCCCTATTCCTGTTCATCTTCCGCGGAATTTGCAAACTGGGCCAAACAGGAGGTTAAAGGCACTGACTCTCCAAGTCGGGAGAGTGTTAGTAAAGCATCTGGAATGTTGCACCCGAGTACCAGGGGACGAGAACTGAGACATATTTCAACACGTCTCCCGATCACACGGTTGATCATACTCTGGGTTCCACATGCATGTTTTAGCTGAAGGAAGAATCCCTTAAACCTGGAGAGTTGAGACCCGTGGAATGGGTACCATGCAATATGACTTCAAAGGGTCTTCATTTGCTCACCAAAACTCTCCAATCCTATCACTGCTGCGTTTTTGCCCCTGTACTCACGATTGATTCACTTTCAGAGACATAGCAATCCATAGGTCTTAAGATACTTACTAGTCAGGTACATTATTAGGCGTTTAATATGGGGTTTTGAGTCCATTTCGTTGAGCAAGGAGTAGCTCTTGTCTATTACATATTTGGCTTAAGGAACTTTATCTGTGCTCATTTCAATCTCTGGTTTTATGCAGCACCCCAACTCACCTTTCCCCTTAAGCAAGCATAAGTTGGTTTTCTAAATTTGGGACCATGTTCTGTTTTGAAATTCAGTTCCTGTGTAGCCAAGTTTACATTCCGTGTATTAGTGATATCTTATGATGTTTCTTTTTCTGTGTGACTTATTTCAGTTAGAATCATCATACCTGAATCCACTCATTATGCTGCTATGGGCCTGATGACATAGATGTCATTGCTGAGTGATATTGCATTGTACGTAAGTACCACAACTTCTTTATCCATTTTTCGCTTTATGCGATATTGAACTTGTACCGTAAACGAGGTTCTTGTAAACAGAGCCGTCCCAAACTTTGGGGTGGCTGTGTCTTTTTGATTTTAATTTCCCTAAGCTATAGGACCATAAGTGGAAGTGCCCTAGGCTCTGTTGCTTTGTTTTTTAGATGTTTCAGGAAACACCATACACTTCTCCCGAGTGGCTGTTGGCAATTTACATCCCGCCCATCAGCATAACAAGGCTCCCAGTTCTCCATGGCCTGTCCTGCCTTTCTGGATTTTACACTTTTTTCAGATGGCCCTTTTGACGGGGGGGAAGTGAGACTTCATTGTAGTGCAGATTTCCTTTGCAAGCTTGCTTGGTTGGCCAAAAAGGGCGTATGCGTTTTTTCCTGAATATATTCAGGAAAAAACGCATACGCCCTTTTTGGCCAAGTGCATCATTGTCGACCTTCTGCCTCTTTTCCTATGCTTTAAATGCAATTCCAGTCTACCTCCTGAAATCGGTTTCCTGCAATTCTGCCCGGCTTTCAAGTCCTCTTGGCAGCCTTACTTCAGTATATTTTTGGATGATAGCTGTCATTTATAACTCTGCAGGTTTGTGAATTACAGTGCCCCTGAGCTCCTTTCTTCAACTCGCTTTCTTGTGAGCTGGCCGCAACACCGCAGGATTGCTTCAGGCCCTAATCTGGTTCCGGCATGGCACGCTGAGCCTTTGGTTAATTCCTCTTCCTGGTGGGAAATGAGAGTTAAATTTTCCCGTCCAGACACCTCCAGCTAGTCTCTCATTGGTTCTCCCTATTCCTGTTCATCTTCCGCGGAATTTGCAAACTGGGCCAAACAGGAGGTTAAAGGCACTGACTCTCCAAGTCGGGAGAGTGTTAGTAAAGCATCTGGAATGTTGCACCCGAGTACCAGGGGACGAGAACTGAGACATATTTCAACACGTCTCCCGATCACACGGTTGATCATACTCTGGGTTCCACATGCATGTTTTAGCTGAAGGAAGAATCCCTTAAACCTGGAGAGTTGAGACCCGTGGAATGGGTACCATGCAATATGACTTCAAAGGGTCTTCATTTGCTCACCAAAACTCTCCAATCCTATCACTGCTGCGTTTTTGCCCCTGTACTCACGATTGATTCACTTTCAGAGACATAGCAATCCATAGGTTTTAAGATACTTACTAGTCAGGTACATTATTAGGCGTTTAATATGGGGTTTTGAGTCCATTTCGTTGAGCAAGGAGTAGCTCTTGTCTATTACATATTTGGCTTAAGGAACTTTATCTGTGCTCATTTCAATCTCTGGTTTTATGCAGCACCCCAACTCACCTTTCCCCTTAAGCAAGCATAAGTTGATTTTCTAAATTTGGGACCATGTTCTGTTTTGAAATTCAGTTCCTGTGTAGCCAAGTTTACATTCCGTGTATTAGTGATATCTTATGATGTTTCTTTTTCTGTGTGACTTATTTCAGTTAGAATCATCATACCTGAATCCACTCATTATGCTGCTATGGGCCTGATGACATAGATGTCATTGCTGAGTGATATTGCATTGTACGTAAGTACCACAACTTCTTTATCCATTTTCCGCTTTATGCGATATTGAACTTGTACCGTAAACGAGGTTCTTGTAAACAGAGCCGTCCCAAACTTTGGGGTGGCTGTGTCTTTTTGATTTTAATTTCCCTAAGCTATAGGACCATAAGTGGAAGTGCCCTAGGCTCTGTTGCTTTGTTTTTTAGATGTTTCAGGAAACACCATACACTTCTCCCGAGTGGCTGTTGGCAATTTACATCCCGCCCATCAGCATAACAAGGCTCCCAGTTCTCCATGGCCTGTCCTGCCTTTCTGGATTTTACACTTTTTTCAGATGGCCCTTTTGACGGGGGGGAAGTGAGACTTCATTGTAGTGCAGATTTCCTTTGCAAGCTTGCTTGGTTGGCCAAAAAGGGCGTATGCGTTTTTTCCTGAATATATTCAGGAAAAAACGCATACGCCCTTTTTGGCCAAGTGCATCATTGTCGACCTTCTGCCTCTTTTCCTATGCTTTAAATGCAATTCCAGTCTACCTCCTGAAATCGGTTTCCTGCAATTCTGCCCGGCTTTCAAGTCCTCTTGGCAGCCTTACTTCAGTATATTTTTGGATGATAGCTGTCATTTATAACTCTGCAGGTTTGTGAATTACAGTGCCCCTGAGCTCCTTTCTTCAACTCGCTTTCTTGTGAGCTGGCCGCAACACCGCAGGATTGCTTCAGGCCCTAATCTGGTTCCGGCATGGCACGCTGAGCCTTTGGTTAATTCCTCTTCCTGGTGGGAAATGAGAGTTAAATTTTCCCGTCCAGACACCTCCAGCTAGTCTCTCATTGGTTCTCCCTATTCCTGTTCATCTTCCGCGGAATTTGCAAACTGGGCCAAACAGGAGGTTAAAGGCACTGACTCTCCAAGTCGGGAGAGTGTTAGTAAAGCATCTGGAATGTTGCACCCGAGTACCAGGGGACGAGAACTGAGACATATTTCAACACGTCTCCCGATCACACGGTTGATCATACTCTGGGTTCCACATGCATGTTTTAGCTGAAGGAAGAATCCCTTAAACCTGGAGAGTTGAGACCCGTGGAATGGGTACCATGCAATATGACTTCAAAGGGTCTTCATTTGCTCACCAAAACTCTCCAATCCTATCACTGCTGCGTTTTTGCCCCTGTACTCACGATTGATTCACTTTCAGAGACATAGCAATCCATAGGTTTTAAGATACTTACTAGTCAGGTACATTATTAGGCGTTTAATATGGGGTTTTGAGTCCATTTCGTTGAGCAAGGAGTAGCTCTTGTCTATTACATATTTGGCTTAAGGAACTTTATCTGTGCTCATTTCAATCTCTGGTTTTATGCAGCACCCCAACTCACCTTTCCCCTTAAACAAGCATAAGTTGATTTTCTAAATTTGGGACCATGTTCTGTTTTGAAATTCAGTTCCTGTGTAGCCAAGTTTACATTCCGTGTATTAGTGATATCTTATGATGTTTCTTTTTCTGTGTGACTTATTTCAGTTAGAATCATCATACCTGAATCCACTCATTATGCTGCTATGGGCCTGATGACATAGATGTCATTGCTGAGTGATATTGCATTGTACGTAAGTACCACAACTTCTTTATCCATTTTTCGCTTTATGCGATATTGAACTTGTACCGTAAACGAGTTTCTTGTAAACAGAGCCATCCCAAACTTTGGGGTGGCTGTGTCTTTTTGATTTTAATTTCCCTAAGCTATAAGACCATAAGTGGAAGTGCCCTAGGCTCTGTTGCTTTGTTTTTTAGATGTTTCAGGAATCACCATACACTTCTCCCGATTGGCTTTTGGCAATGTACATCCCGCCCATCAGCATAACAAGGCTCCCAGTTCTCCATGGCCTGTCCTGCCTTTCTGGATTTTACACTTTTTTCAGATGGCCCTTTTGACCGGGGGGAAGTGAGACTTCATTGTAGTGCAGATTTACTTTGCAAGCTTGCTTGGTTGGCCAAAAAGGGCGTATGCGTTTTTTCCTGAATATATTCAGGAAAAAACGCATACGCCCTTTTTGGCCAAGTGCATCATTGTCGACCTTCTGCCTCTTTTCCTATGCTTTAAATGCAATTCCAGTCTACCTCCTGAAATCGGTTTCCTGCAATTCTGCCCGGCTTTCAAGTCCTCTTGGCAGCCTTACTTCAGTATATTTTTGGATGATAGCTGTCATTTATAACTCTGCAGGTTTGTGAATTACAGTGCCCCTGAGCTCCTTTCTTCAACTCGCTTTCTTGTGAGCTGGCCGCAACACCGCAGGATTGCTTCAGGCCCTAATCTGGTTCCGGCATGGCACGCTGAGCCTTTGGTTAATTCCTCTTCCTGGTGGGAAATGAGAGTTAAATTTTCCCGTCCAGACACCTCCAGCTAGTCTCTCATTGGTTCTCCCTATTCCTGTTCATCTTCCGCGGAATTTGCAAACTGGGCCAAACAGGAGGTTAAAGGCACTGACTCTCCAAGTCGGGAGAGTGTTAGTAAAGCATCTGGAATGTTGCACCCGAGTACCAGGGGACGAGAACTGAGACATATTTCAACACGTCTCCCGATCACACGGTTGATCATACTCTGGGTTCCACATGCATGTTTTAGCTGAAGGAAGAATCCCTTAAACCTGGAGAGTTGAGACCCGTGGAATGGGTACCATGCAATATGACTTCAAAGGGTCTTCATTTGCTCACCAAAACTCTCCAATCCTATCACTGCTGCGTTTTTGCCCCTGTACTCACGATTGATTCACTTTCAGAGACATAGCAATCCATAGGTTTTAAGATACTTACTAGTCAGGTACATTATTAGGCGTTTAATATGGGGTTTTGAGTCCATTTCGTTGAGCAAGGAGTAGCTCTTGTCTATTACATATTTGGCTTAAGGAACTTTATCTGTGCTCATTTCAATCTCTGGTTTTATGCAGCACCCCAACTCACCTTTCCCCTTAAGCAAGCATAAGTTGATTTTCTAAATTTGGGACCATGTTCTGTTTTGAAATTCAGTTCCTGTGTAGCCAAGTTTACATTCCGTGTATTAGTGATATCTTATGATGTTTCTTTTTCTGTGTGACTTATTTCAGTTAGAATCATCATACCTGAATCCACTCATTATGCTGCTATGGGCCTGATGACATAGATGTCATTGCTGAGTGATATTGCATTGTACGTAAGTACCACAACTTCTTTATCCATTTTCCGCTTTATGCGATATTGAACTTGTACCGTAAACGAGTTTCTTGTAAACAGAGCCGTCCCAAACTTTGGGGTGGCTGTGTCTTTTTGATTTTAATTTCCCTAAGCTATAGGACCATAAGTGGAAGTGCCCTAGGCTCTGTTGCTTTGTTTTTTAGATGTTTCAGGAAACACCATACACTTCTCCCGAGTGGCTGTTGGCAATTTACATCCCGCCCATCAGCATAACAAGGCTCCCAGTTCTCCATGGCCTGTCCTGCCTTTCTGGATTTTACACTTTTTTCAGATGGCCCTTTTGACGGGGGGGAAGTGAGACTTCATTGTAGTGCAGATTTCCTTTGCAAGCTTGCTTGGTTGGCCAAAAAGGGCGTATGCGTTTTTTCCTGAATATATTCAGGAAAAAACGCATACGCCCTTTTTGGCCAAGTGCATCATTGTCGACCTTCTGCCTCTTTTCCTATGCTTTAAATGCAATTCCAGTCTACCTCCTGAAATCGGTTTCCTGCAATTCTGCCCGGCTTTCAAGTCCTCTTGGCAGCCTTACTTCAGTATATTTTTGGATGATAGCTGTCATTTATAACTCTGCAGGTTTGTGAATTACAGTGCCCCTGAGCTCCTTTCTTCAACTCGCTTTCTTGTGAGCTGGCCGCAACACCGCAGGATTGCTTCAGGCCCTAATCTGGTTCCGGCATGGCACGCTGAGCCTTTGGTTAATTCCTCTTCCTGGTGGGAAATGAGAGTTAAATTTTCCCGTCCAGACACCTCCAGCTAGTCTCTCATTGGTTCTCCCTATTCCTGTTCATCTTCCGCGGAATTTGCAAACTGGGCCAAACAGGAGGTTAAAGGCACTGACTCTCCAAGTCGGGAGAGTGTTAGTAAAGCATCTGGAATGTTGCACCCGAGTACCAGGGGACGAGAACTGAGACATATTTCAACACGTCTCCCGATCACACGGTTGATCATACTCTGGGTTCCACATGCATGTTTTAGCTGAAGGAAGAATCCCTTAAACCTGGAGAGTTGAGACCCGTGGAATGGGTACCATGCAATATGACTTCAAAGGGTCTTCATTTGCTCACCAAAACTCTCCAATCCTATCACTGCTGCGTTTTTGCCCCTGTACTCACGATTGATTCACTTTCAGAGACATAGCAATCCATAGGTTTTAAGATACTTACTAGTCAGGTACATTATTAGGCGTTTAATATGGGGTTTTGAGTCCATTTCGTTGAGCAAGGAGTAGCTCTTGTCTATTACATATTTGGCTTAAGGAACTTTATCTGTGCTCATTTCAATCTCTGGTTTTATGCAGCACCCCAACTCACCTTTCCCCTTAAACAAGCATAAGTTGATTTTCTAAATTTGGGACCATGTTCTGTTTTGAAATTCAGTTCCTGTGTAGCCAAGTTTACATTCCGTGTATTAGTGATATCTTATGATGTTTCTTTTTCTGTGTGACTTATTTCAGTTAGAATCATCATACCTGAATCCACTCATTATGCTGCTATGGGCCTGATGACATAGATGTCATTGCTGAGTGATATTGCATTGTACGTAAGTACCACAACTTCTTTATCCATTTTTCGCTTTATGCGATATTGAACTTGTACCGTAAACGAGTTTCTTGTAAACAGAGCCATCCCAAACTTTGGGGTGGCTGTGTCTTTTTGATTTTAATTTCCCTAAGCTATAAGACCATAAGTGGAAGTGCCCTAGGCTCTGTTGCTTTGTTTTTTAGATGTTTCAGGAATCACCATACACTTCTCCCGATTGGCTTTTGGCAATGTACATCCCGCCCATCAGCATAACAAGGCTCCCAGTTCTCCATGGCCTGTCCTGCCTTTCTGGATTTTACACTTTTTTCAGATGGCCCTTTTGACCGGGGGGAAGTGAGACTTCATTGTAGTGCAGATTTACTTTGCAAGCTTGCTTGGTTGGCCAAAAAGGGCGTATGCGTTTTTTCCTGAATATATTCAGGAAAAAACGCATACGCCCTTTTTGGCCAAGTGCATCATTGTCGACCTTCTGCCTCTTTTCCTATGCTTTAAATGCAATTCCAGTCTACCTCCTGAAATCGGTTTCCTGCAATTCTGCCCGGCTTTCAAGTCCTCTTGGCAGCCTTACTTCAGTATATTTTTGGATGATAGCTGTCATTTATAACTCTGCAGGTTTGTGAATTACAGTGCCCCTGAGCTCCTTTCTTCAACTCGCTTTCTTGTGAGCTGGCCGCAACACCGCAGGATTGCTTCAGGCCCTAATCTGGTTCCGGCATGGCACGCTGAGCCTTTGGTTAATTCCTCTTCCTGGTGGGAAATGAGAGTTAAATTTTCCCGTCCAGACACCTCCAGCTAGTCTCTCATTGGTTCTCCCTATTCCTGTTCATCTTCCGCGGAATTTGCAAACTGGGCCAAACAGGAGGTTAAAGGCACTGACTCTCCAAGTCGGGAGAGTGTTAGTAAAGCATCTGGAATGTTGCACCCGAGTACCAGGGGACGAGAACTGAGACATATTTCAACACGTCTCCCGATCACACGGTTGATCATACTCTGGGTTCCACATGCATGTTTTAGCTGAAGGAAGAATCCCTTAAACCTGGAGAGTTGAGACCCGTGGAATGGGTACCATGCAATATGACTTCAAAGGGTCTTCATTTGCTCACCAAAACTCTCCAATCCTATCACTGCTGCGTTTTTGCCCCTGTACTCACGATTGATTCACTTTCAGAGACATAGCAATCCATAGGTTTTAAGATACTTACTAGTCAGGTACATTATTAGGCGTTTAATATGGGGTTTTGAGTCCATTTCGTTGAGCAAGGAGTAGCTCTTGCCTATTACATATTTGGCTTAAGGAACTTTATCTGTGCTCATTTCAATCTCTGGTTTTATGCAGCACCCCAACTCACCTTTCCCCTTAAGCAAGCATAAGTTGGTTTTCTAAATTTGGGACCATGTTCTGTTTTGAAATTCAGTTCCTGTGTAGCCAAGTTTACATTCCGTGTATTAGTGATATCTTATGATGTTTCTTTTTCTGTGTGACTTATTTCAGTTAGAATCATCATACCTGAATCCACTCATTATGCTGCTATGGGCCTGATGACATAGATGTCATTGCTGAGTGATATTGCATTGTACGTAAGTACCACAACTTCTTTATCCATTTTTCGCTTTATGCGATATTGAACTTGTACCGTAAACGAGGTTCTTGTAAACAGAGCCGTCTCAAACTTTGGGGTGGCTGTGTCTTTTTGATTTTAATTTCCCTAAGCTATAGGACCATAAGTGGAAGTGCCCTAGGCTCTGTTGCTTTGTTTTTTAGATGTTTCAGGAAACACCATACACTTCTCCCGAGTGGCTGTTGGCAATTTACATCCCGCCCATCAGCATAACAAGGCTCCCAGTTCTCCATGGCCTGTCCTGCCTTTCTGGATTTTACACTTTTTTCAGATGGCCCTTTTGACGGGGGGGAAGTGAGACTTCATTGTAGTGCAGATTTCCTTTGCAAGCTTGCTTGGTTGGCCAAAAAGGGCGTATGCGTTTTTTCCTGAATATATTCAGGAAAAAACACATACGCCCTTTTTGGCCAAGTGCATCATTGTCGACCTTCTGCCTCTTTTCCTATGCTTTAAATGCAATTCCAGTCTACCTCCTGAAATCGGTTTCCTGCAATTCTGCCCGGCTTTCAAGTCCTCTTGGCAGCCTTACTTCAGTATATTTTTGGATGATAGCTGTCATTTATAACTCTGCAGGTTTGTGAATTACAGTGCCCCTGAGCTCCTTTCTTCAACTCGCTTTCTTGTGAGCTGGCCGCAACACCGCAGGATTGCTTCAGGCCCTAATCTGGTTCCGGCATGGCACGCTGAGCCTTTGGTTAATTCCTCTTCCTGGTGGGAAATGAGAGTTAAATTTTCCCGTCCAGACACCTCCAGCTAGTCTCTCATTGGTTCTCCCTATTCCTGTTCATCTTCCGCGGAATTTGCAAACTGGGCCAAACAGGAGGTTAAAGGCACTGACTCTCCAAGTCGGGAGAGTGTTAGTAAAGCATCTGGAATGTTGCACCCGAGTACCAGGGGACGAGAACTGAGACATATTTCAACACGTCTCCCGATCACACGGTTGATCATACTCTGGGTTCCACATGCATGTTTTAGCTGAAGGAAGAATCCCTTAAACCTGGAGAGTTGAGACCCGTGGAATGGGTACCATGCAATATGACTTCAAAGGGTCTTCATTTGCTCACCAAAACTCTCCAATCCTATCACTGCTGCGTTTTTGCCCCTGTACTCACGATTGATTCACTTTCAGAGACATAGCAATCCATAGGTTTTAAGATACTTACTAGTCAGGTACATTATTAGGCGTTTAATATGGGGTTTTGAGTCCATTTCGTTGAGCAAGGAGTAGCTCTTGCCTATTACATATTTGGCTTAAGGAACTTTATCTGTGCTCATTTCAATCTCTGGTTTTATGCAGCACCCCAACTCACCTTTCCCCTTAAGCAAGCATAAGTTGGTTTTCTAAATTTGGGACCATGTTCTGTTTTGAAATTCAGTTCCTGTGTAGCCAAGTTTACATTCCGTGTATTAGTGATATCTTATGATGTTTCTTTTTCTGTGTGACTTATTTCAGTTAGAATCATCATACCTGAATCCACTCATTATGCTGCTATGGGCCTGATGACATAGATGTCATTGCTGAGTGATATTGCATTGTACGTAAGTACCACAACTTCTTTATCCATTTTTCGCTTTATGCGATATTGAACTTGTACCGTAAACGAGGTTCTTGTAAACAGAGCCGTCTCAAACTTTGGGGTGGCTGTGTCTTTTTGATTTTAATTTCCCTAAGCTATAGGACCATAAGTGGAAGTGCCCTAGGCTCTGTTGCTTTGTTTTTTAGATGTTTCAGGAAACACCATACACTTCTCCCGAGTGGCTGTTGGCAATTTACATCCTGCCCATCAGCATAACAAGGCTCCCAGTTCTCCATGGCCTGTCCTGCCTTTCTGGATTTTACACTTTTTTCAGATGGCCCTTTTGACGGGGGGGAAGTGAGACTTCATTGTAGTGCAGATTTCCTTTGCAAGCTTGCTTGGTTGGCCAAAAAGGGCGTATGCGTTTTTTCCTGAATATATTCAGGAAAAAACGCATACGCCCTTTTTGGCCAAGTGCATCATTGTCGACCTTCTGCCTCTTTTCCTATGCTTTAAATGCAATTCCAGTCTACCTCCTGAAATCGGTTTCCTGCAATTCTGCCCGGCTTTCAAGTCCTCTTGGCAGCCTTACTTCAGTATATTTTTGGATGATAGCTGTCATTTATAACTCTGCAGGTTTGTGAATTACAGTGCCCCTGAGCTCCTTTCTTCAACTCGCTTTCTTGTGAGCTGGCCGCAACACCGCAGGATTGCTTCAGGCCCTAATCTGGTTCCGGCATGGCACGCTGAGCCTTTGGTTAATTCCTCTTCCTGGTGGGAAATGAGAGTTAAATTTTCCCGTCCAGACACCTCCAGCTAGTCTCTCATTGGTTCTCCCTATTCCTGTTCATCTTCCGCGGAATTTGCAAACTGGGCCAAACAGGAGGTTAAAGGCACTGACTCTCCAAGTCGGGAGAGTGTTAGTAAAGCATCTGGAATGTTGCACCCGAGTACCAGGGGACGAGAACTGAGACATATTGGAACACGTCTCCCGATCACACGTTTGATCATACTCTGGGTTCCACATGCATGTTTTAGCTGAAGGAAGAATCCCTTAAACCTGGAGAGTTGAGACCCGTGGAATGGGTACCATGCAATATGACTTCAAAGGGTCTTCATTTGCTCACCAAAACTCTCCAATCCTATCACTGCTGCGTTTTTGCCCCTGTACTCACGATTGATTCACTTTCAGAGACATAGCAATCCATAGGTCTTAAGATACTTACTAGTCAGGTACATTATTAGGCGTTTAATATGGGGTTTTGAGTCCATTTCGTTGAGCAAGGAGTAGCTCTTGTCTATTACATATTTGGCTTAAGGAACTTTATCTGTGCTCATTTCAATCTCTGGTTTTATGCAGCACCCCAACTCACCTTTCCCCTTAAGCAAGCATAAGTTGGTTTTCTAAATTTGGGACCATGTTCTGTTTTGAAATTCAGTTCCTGTGTAGCCAAGTTTACATTCCGTGTATTAGTGATATCTTATGATGTTTCTTTTTCTGTGTGACTTATTTCAGTTAGAATCATCATACCTGAATCCACTCATTATGCTGCTATGGGCCTGATGACATAGATGTCATTGCTGAGTGATATTGCATTGTACGTAAGTACCACAACTTCTTTATCCATTTTTCGCTTTATGCGATATTGAACTTGTACCGTAAACGAGGTTCTTGTAAACAGAGCCGTCCCAAACTTTGGGGTGGCTGTGTTTTTTGATTTTAATTTCCCTAAGCTATAGGACCATAAGTGGAAGTGCCCTAGGTTCTGTTGCTTTGTTTTTTAGATGTTTCAGGAAACACCATACACTTTGCCGGAGTGGCTGTTGGCAATTTACATACCGCCCATCAGCATAACAAGGCTACCAGTTCTCCATGGCCTGTCCTGCCTTTCTGGATTTTAGACTTTTCTCAGATGGCCCTTTTGACCGGGGGGAAGTGAGACTTCATTGTAGTGCAGATTTCCTTTGCAAGCTTGCTTGGTTGGCCAAAAAGTGCGTATGCGTTTTTCCTGAATATATTCAGGAAAAAACGCATACGCCCTTTTTGGCCAAGTGCATCATTGTCGACGTTCTACCTCTTTTCCTATGCTTTAAATGCAATTCCAGTCTACCTCCTGAAATCGGTTTCCTGCAATTCTGCCCCGCTTTCAAGTCCTCTTGGCAGGCTTACTTCAGTATATTTTTGGACCATAGCTGTCATTTATAACTCTGCAGGTTTGTGAATTACAGTGCCCCTGAGCTCCTTTCTTCAACTCGCTTTCTTGTGAGCTGGCCGCAACACCGCACTATTGCTTCAGGCCCTAATCTGGTTCCGGCACGGCACGCTGAGCCTTTGGTTAATTCCTCTTCCTGGTGGGAAATGAGAGTTAAATTTGCCCGTCCAGACACGTCCAGCTAGTCTCTCATTGGTTCTCCCTATTCCTGTTCATCTTCTGCAGAAATTGCAAACTGGGCCAAACAGGAGGTTAAAGGCACTGACTCTCCAAGTCGGGAGAGTGTTAGTAAAGTGTCTGGAATGTTGCACCCGAGTACCAGGGGACGAGAACTCAGACATATTGGAACACGTCTCCCGATCACACGGTTGATCATACTCTGGGTTCCACATGCATGTTTTAGCTGAAGGAAGAATCCCTTAAACCTGGAGAATTGAGACCCGTGGAATGGGTACCATGCAATATGACTTCAAAGGGTCTTCATTTGCTCACCGAACCTCCCCAATCCTATCACTGCTGCGTTTATGCCCCTGTACACACGCTTGATTCTCTTTTGGAGACATAGCGATCCATAGGTTTTAAGATCCTTACTAGTCAGTTACATTCTTAGGCGTTTAATACGGGGTGTTGAGTCCATTTCGTTGAGCAAGGAGTAGCTCTTGTCTATTACATATTTGGCTTAAGGAAGTTTATCTGTGCTCATTTCAATCTCTGCTTTTATGCAGCACCCCAACTCACCTTTCCCCTTAAGCAAGCATAAGTTGGTTTTCTAAATTTGAGACCCTGTTCTGTTTTGTAATCCAGTTCCTGTGTAGCCAAGTTTACATTCCGGGTATTAGTGATATCTTATGATGTTTCTTTTCCTGTGTGACTTATTTCAGTTAGAATCATCATACCTGAATCCACTCATTATGCTGCTACGGGCCTGATGACATAGATTTCATTGCTGAGTGATATTGCATTGTACGTAAGTACCACAACTTCTTTATCCATTTTTCACTTTCTGTGATATTGTACTTGTACCGTAAACAAGGTTCTTGTAAACAGAGCCGTCCCAAACTTTGGGGTGGCTGTGTCTTTTTGATTTTAATTTCCCTAAGCTATAGGACCATAAGTGTAAGTGCCCTAGGCTCTGTTGCTTTGTTTCTTAGATGTTTCAGGAAACACCATACACTTCTCCCCAGTGGCTGTTGGCAATTTACATCCCGCCCATCAGCATAACAAGGCTCCCAGTTCTCCATGGCCTGTCCTGCCTTTCTGGATTTTACACTTTTTTCAGATGGCCCTTTTGACCGGGGGGAAGTGAGACTTCATTGTAGTGCAGATTTCCTTTGCAAGCTTGCTTGGTTGGCCAAAAAGGGCGTATGCTTTTTTTCCTGAATATATTCAGGAAAAAACGCATACGCCCTTTTTGGCCAAGTGCATCATTGTCGACGTTCTGCCTCTTTTCCTATGCTTTAAATGCAATTCCAGTCTACCTGCTGAATTCGGTTTCTTGCAATTCTGCCCAGCTTTCAAGTCCTCTTGGCAGCCTTACTTCAGTATATTTTTGGACGATAGCTATCATTTATAACTCTGCAGGTTTGTGAATTACAGTGCCCCTGAGCTCCTTTCTTCAACTCGCTTTCTTGTGAGCTGGCCACAACACCGCACTATTGCTTCAGGCCCTAATCTGGTTCCGGCCCGGCACGCTGAGCCTTTGGTTAATTCCTCTTCCTGGTGGGAAATGAGAGTTAAATTTGCGCGTCCAGACACCTCCAGCTAGTCTCTCATTGGTTCTCCCTATTCCTGTTCATCTTCCGCGGAATTTGCAAACTGGGTCAAACAGGAGATTAAAGGCACTGACTGTCCAAGTCAAGAGAGTGTTAGTAAAGCATCTGGAATGTTGCACCCGAGTACCCGGGGATGAGAACTGAGACATATTGGAACACGTCTCCCGATCACACGGTTGATCATACTCTGGGTTCCACATGCATGCTTTAGCTGAAGGAAGAATCCCTTAAACCTGGAGAGTTGAGACCCGTGGAACGGGTACCATGTAATATGACTTCAAAGGGTCTTCATTTGCTCACCGAACCTCTCCAATCCTATCACTGCTGCGTTTATGCCCCTGTACACATGCTTGATTCTCTTTCAGAGACATAGCAATCCATAGGTTTTAAGATACTTACTAGTCAGGTACATTCTTAGGCGTTTAATATGGGGTGTTGAGTCCATTTCGTTGAGCAAGGAGTAGCTCTTGTCTATTACATATTTGGCTTAAGGAACTTTATCTGTGCTCATTTCAATCTCTGGTTTTATGCAGCACCCCAACTCACCTTTCCCCTTAAGCAAGCATAAGTTGGTTTTCTAAATTTGAGACCCTGTTCTGTTTTGTAATCCAGTTCCTGTGTAGCCAAGTTTACATTCCGTGTATTAGTGATATCTTATGATGTTTCTTTTTCTGTGTGACTTATTTCAGTTAGAATCATCATACCTGAATCCACTCATTATGCTGCTACGGGCCTGATGACATAGATTTCATTGCTGAGTGATATTGCATTGTACGTAAGTACCACAAATTCTTTATCCATTTTTCACTTTCTGCGAAATTGAACTTGTACCGTAAACGAGGTTCTTGTAAACAGAGCCGTCCCAAACTTTGGGGTGGCTGTGTCTTTTTGATTTTAATTTCCCTAAGCTATAGGACCATATGAGGAAGTGCCCTAGGCTCTGTTGCTTTGTTTTTTAGATGTTTCAGGAAACACCATACACTTCTCCCGAGTGGCTGTTGGCAATTTACATCCCGCCCATCAGCATAACAAGGCTCCCAGTTCTCCATGGCCTGTCCTGCCTTTCTGGATTTTACACTTTTTTCAGATGGCACTTTTGACCAGGGGGAAGTGAGACTTCATTGTAGTGCAGATTTCCTTTGCAAGCTTGCTTGGTTGGCCAAAAAGGGCATATGCGTTTTTTCCTGAATATATTCAGGAAAAAACGCATATGCCCTTTTTGGCCAAGTGCATCATTGTCGACGTTCTGCCTCTTTTCCTATGCTTTGATTGCAATTCCAGTGTACCTCCTGAAATTGGCATCCTGCAATTCTGCCCCACTTTCAAGTCCTCTTGGCAACCTTACTTCAGTATATTTTTGGACGATAGCTGTCATTTATAACTCTGCAGGTGTGTGAATTACAGTGCCCCTGAGCGCCTTTCTTCAACTCGCTTTCTTGTGAGCTGGCCGCAACACCGCAGGATTGCTTCAGGCCCTAATCTGGTTCCGGCACGGCACGCTGAGCCTTTGGATAATTCCTCTACCTGGTGGGAAATGAGAGTTAAATTTGCCTGTCCAGACACCTCCAGCTAGTCTCTCATTGGTTCTCCCTATTCCTGTTCATCTTCCGCAGAAATTGCAAACTGGGCCAAACAGGAGGTTAAAGGCACTCACTCTCCAACTCGGGAGAGTGTTAGTAAAGCATCTGGAATGTTGCACCCGAGTACCCGGGGATGAGAACTGAGACATATTGGAACACGTCTCCCGATCACACGGTTGATCATACTCTGGGTTCCACATGCATGCTTTAGCTGAAGGAAGAATCCCTTAAACATGGAGAGTTGAGACCCGTGGAACGGGTACCATGTAATATGACTTCAAAGGGTCTTCATTTGCTCACCGAACCTCTCCAATCCTATCACTGCTGCGTTTATGCCCCTGTACACATGCTTGATTCTCTTTCAGAGACATAGCAATCCATAGGTTTTAAGATACTTACTAGTCAGGTACATTCTTAGGCGTTTAATATGGGGTGTTGAGTCCATTTCGTTGAGCAAGGAGTAGCTCTTGTCTATTACATATTTGGCTTAAGGAACTTTATCTGTGCTCATTTCAATCTCTGGTTTTATGCAGCACCCCAACTCACCTTTCCCCTTAAGCAAGCATAAGTTGGTTTTCTACATTTGAGACCCTGTTCTGTTTTGTAATTCAGTTCCTGTGTAGCCAAGTTTACATTCCGTGTATTAGTGATGTCTTATGATGTTTTTGTTTCTGTGTGATTTATTTCAGTTAGAATCATCATACCTGAATCCACTCATTATGCTGCTACGGGCCTGATGACATAGATTTCATTGTTGAGTGATATTGCAGTGTACGTAAGTACCACAACTTCTTTATCCAGTTTTCACTTTCTGCCATATTGAACTTGTACCGTAAAGGAGGTTCTTGTAAACAGAGCCGTCCCAAACTTTGGCGTGGCTGTGTCTTTTTGATTTTAATTTCCCTAAGCTATAGGACCATAAGTGGAAGTGCCCTAGGCTCTGTTGCTTTGTTTTTTAGATGTTTCAGGAAACACCATACACTTCTCTCGAGTGGCTGTTGGCAATTTACATCCCGCCCATCAGCACAACAAGGCTCCCAGTTCTCCATGGCCTGTCCTGCCTTTCTGGATTTTACACTTTTTTCAGATGGCCCTTTTGACCGGGGGGAAGTGAGACTTCATTGTAGTGCAGATTTCCTTTGCAAGATTGCTTGCTTGGCCAAAAAGGGCGTATGTGTTTTTTCCTGAATATATTCAGGAAAAACCGCATACGCCCTTTTTGGCCAAGTGCATCATTGTGGACGTTCTGCCTCTTTTCCTATGCTTTAAATGCAATTCCAGTCTACCTCCTGAAATCGGTTTCCTGCAATTCTGCCCCACTTTCAAGTCCTCTTGGCAGCCTTACTTCAGTATATTTTTGGACGATAGCTGTCATTTATAACTCTGCAGCTTTGTGAATTACAGTGCCCCTGAGCTCCTTTCTTCAACTCGCTTTCTTGTGAGCTGGCCGCAACACCGCAGGATTGCTTCAGGCCCTAATCTGGTTCCGGCACGGCACCCTGAGCCTTTGGTTAATTCCTCTTCCTGGTGGGAAATGAGAGTTAAATTTGCCCATCCAGACACCTCCAGCTAGTCTCTCATTGGTTCTCCCTATTCCTGTTCATCTTCCGCAGAAATTGCAAACTGGGCCAAACAGGAGGTTAAAGGCACTGACTCTCCAAGTCGGGAGAGTGTTAGTAAAGTGTCTGGAATATTGCACCCGAGTACCAGGGGATGAAAACTGAGACATATTTGAACACATCTCCCGATCACACGGTTGATCATACTCTGGGTTCCACATGCATGTTTTAGCTGAAGGAAGAATCCCTTAATCCTGGAGAGTTGAGACCCGTGGAATGGGTACCATGCAATATGACTTCAAAGGGTCTTCATTTGCTCACCGAACCTCTCCAATCCTATCACTGCTGCGTTTATGCCCCTGTACAGACGCTTGATTCTCTTTCGGAGACATAGCAATCCATAGGTTTTAAGATACTTAGTAGTCAGCGGCATTCTTAGGCGTTTAATATGGGGTGTTGAGTCCATTTCGTTGAGCAAGGAGTAGCTCTTGTCTATTCCATATTTGGCTTAAGGAACATTATCTGTGCTCATTTCAGTCTCTGGTTTTATGCAGCACCCCAACTCACCTTTCCCCTTAAGGAAGCATAAGTTGGTTTTCTACATTTGAGACCCTCTTCTGTTTTGTAATCCAGTTCCTGTGTAGCCAAGTTTACATTCCGTGTATTAGTGATGTCTTATGATGTTTCTATTTCTGTGTGATTTATTTCAGTTAGAATCATCATACCTGAATCCACTCATTATGCTGCTACGGGCCTGATGACATAGATTTCATTGCTGAGTGATATTGCATTGTACGTAAGTACCAACATATCTTTATCCATTTTTCACTATCTGCGATATTGAACTTGTACCGTAAACGAGGTTCTTGTAAACAGAGCCGTCCCAAACTTTGGGGTGGCTGTGTCTTTTTGATTTTAATTTCCCTAAGCTATAGGACCATAAGTGGAAGTGCCCTAGGCACTGTTGCTTTGTTTTTTAGATGTTTCAGGAAACGCCATACACTTCTCCGGAGTGGCTGTTGGCAATTTACATCCCGCCCATCAGCATAACAAGGCTCTCAGTTCTCCATGGCCTGTCCTGCCTTTCTGGATTTTACACTTTTTTCAGATGGCCCTTTTGACTGGGGGGAAGTGAGACTTCATTGTAGTGCAGATTTCCTTTGCAAGCTTGCTTGGTTGGCCAAAAAGGGCGTATGCGTTTTGTCCTGAATAAACTCAGGAAAAAACACATACGCCCTTTTTGGCCAAGTGCATCATTGTGGACGTTCTGCATCTTTTCCTATGCTTTAAATGCAATTCCAGTCTACCTCCTGAAATCGGTTTCCTGCAATTCTGCCCCGCTTTCAAGTCATCTTGGCAGCCTTACTTCAGTATATTTTTGGACGATAGCTGTCATTTATAACTCTGCAGGTTTGTGAATTACAGTGCCCCTGAGCTCCTTTCTTCAACTCGCTTTCTTGTGAGCTGGCCGCAACACCGCAGGATTGCTTCAGGCCCTAATCTGGTTCCGGCACAGCACGCTGAGCCTTTGGTTAATTCCTCTTCCTGGTGAGAAATGAGAGTTAAATTTGCCCATCCAGACACTTCCAGCTAGTCTCTCATTGGTTCTCCCTATTCCTGTTCATCTTCCGCAGAAATTGCAAACTGGGCCAAACAGGAGGTTAAAGGCACTGACTCTCCAAGTCGGGAGAGTGTTAGTTAAGCGTCTGGAATGTTGCACCCGAGTACCAGGGGACGAGAACTGAGACATATTGGAACATGTCTCCCGATCTCACGGTTGATCATACTCTGAGTTCCACATGCATGTTTTAGCTGAAGGAAGAATCCCTTAAACCTGGAGAGTTGAGACCCGTGGAATGGCTACCGTGCAATATGAGTTCAAAGGGTCTTTGTTTGCTCACGGAACCTCTCCAATCCTATCACTGTTGCATTTATGCCCCTGTACACATGCTTGATTCTCTTTCAGAGAAATAGCAATCCATAGGTTTTAAGATACTTACTAGTCAGGTACATTCTTAGACGTTTAATATGGGGTGTTGAGTCCATTTCGTTGAGTATATTCAGGAAAAAACGCATACGCCCTTTTTGGCCAAGTGCATCATTGTGGACGTTCTGCCTCTTTTCCTATGCTTTAAATGCAATTCCAGTCTACCTCCTGAAATAGGTTTCCTGCAATTCTGCCTTGTTTTCAATGCCTCTTCATAGCCTTACCTCAATATATTTTTTGAAAATAGTTGGCCTTTATAACTCTGCACGTTTTTGAATTGCAGTGGCCCTTAGCTCCATTTTTCAGCTCATATTTTTGTGATCTTGCCTCATAACCACAGGATTCCTTCAGGCCCTATTCTTCTTCTGGGGCACCTTGCTGTGCCTTTGGTTTATTCTTCTTACTGATGTGAAATTAGAGTGACATGTGCCCATTGTAACCGCTACAGCTTGTTTCTCACTGGTTCCCCCTATTCCCATTCATCCTCCGCACTAACTGCAGACTGTGCGATACCAGAACTTAAAGGCATTGACTCTCCATGTGAGGATGTTGTTAGTAAAGCGGCTGGAATGTCGATCCAGAGCCCCAGGAGAGGAAAAATGAGGTGCGTTTTAGAAACCTTTCCCGATCATATGGTATACCAGTCGCTGGGTTTCCCAAGCATGGTTTAGCTGTAGGAAGATTCCCTTCAACCTGGATTGTTGGGACCCTTGGAATGAGTAGCATGAAGTATTGCATTAAACTTTTGGCAGTTGCTCACCAAAACTCACCAATCCTCTCAGCCCCAAGTGTCCAGCCTTATGTGTTATCCAGCTGTGGGTTTATATGTGGTCAATCCAGGTTGCATCACAGCCCCTGAGCAAATTTTGTAAGAATTTTTCTCTCTTTCATTGTTTCTGCGTTTTGTTTTTAAAATTTATTTCTATAATGGGGTTTAGCTCATTTTGACTGCTGTGTTTGTGCCGCTCTGCACACACTTGATTCCCTTATGGAGATATATCAATACATGGATTTTTTTTTTCTTTTGCGATACGTGGGCCTCTCACTGTTGTGGCCTCTCCCGCCGCGGAGCACAGGCTCCGGACGCGCAGGCTCAGCGGCCATGGATCACGGGCCCAGCCACTCCGCGGCACATGGGATCCTCCCGGACCAGGGCACGAACCCGCGTCCCCTGCATCGGCAGGCGGACTCTCAACCACTCTGCCACCAGGGAAGCCCAATACATGG
Organism: Orcinus orca; assembly: GCF_937001465.1. Taxonomy (NCBI): domain Eukaryota; kingdom Metazoa; phylum Chordata; class Mammalia; order Artiodactyla; family Delphinidae; genus Orcinus; species Orcinus orca. The sequence goes on along the minus strand of NW_026043920.1, from coordinate 126,584 downwards.
ATTTTAAGATTCTTATTACTCAGATATATTTCTCTGTGGTTTATAAGGTGTGTTGAGGCCAGTTCATTGAGCAAGGTGTAGATCTTGTCTAATATCTATTTGGTTTATTGAACGGTATCTGTGCTAATTTCAAACTCTGGTTTTATGCATCACCCCACCTCTCTTTCCCCTTAAGCTGACATAAGTGTGTTTTCTAAATGTGAGACACTGTTCTGTTCTGTAATTCATTTCTTGTGCAGCCATATTTACCCTCCCTCTATAAGTGATATCTTATGATATATTTCTTTTTCTGTTTGACTTATTTCAAGTAGTATTATCGGACCTAAATCCACTCTTTATCCTTCTACTAGCCTTATTACATTGATTTCATGGTGAAGAGATATTCCATTGTACATAAGTACCACATCTTCTTTATCCATTGTTCTCTTTCCTGGGATATTTAAGGTGTACTGAAGTTGAGGTTCTTGTAAACAGAGTAGCCCTAAACTGTGGTGTGCTTGTGTCTTGTTGATTTTTAGACTTCCCTAGATATACTCCCATGATTGGAAGTGTCCTATGCTCTGTAGCTCTGTTTTCTAGATGATTTAGGAACCACCATACACTTCTCCAGAGTGGCTCTCGGCAGTTCACACACTGCCCATCAGCGTATAAAGGCTCCCTGTTCTCCATGGCCTGTCCTGCATTTCTGGTTTTTACAAATTTTTAGGATGGCCCTTTTGACCAGTGGGAAATGAGACTTCTTTGTTGTGCACATTTGCATTGCTTGCTTGCTTCGTTGCCCATAAAGTGCGTATGTGTTTTTTCCTGGTTATAATCAGGAAAAAACGCATACGCCCTTTTGGGCCAACTGCATCATTGTCGAAATTCTGCCGCTTTTCATGTGCTTTAAAGACGAGTCCAATCTATCTCTTGAAATCTGTTTCTTGCAATTCTGTCTTGCATTCAGATCCTCTTCTTTGCCTTACCTCAACATATTTTTGGACGTTAGTTTTCATTTATAACTCTGCAGGTTTGTGAATTGCAGTGACCCTGAGCTCCATTTCTTAAGTTGCTCTTTTGTGAGCTGGGCTCAAACCCACAGAATTGCTTCAGGACCTATTTTGGCTCCGGCGAGGTGGGCTGAGCCTTTTTTCAATTCTTATTCTTAATGGGAAATTAGAGTGATATGTGCCCATCCAAACCCCTACAACTATTCTCTCATTGGTTCCCCCTCTTCCCGTTCATCCTCCTCACAATTTGCAAAATGTGTGAAACAGAAGTTTAAATGTGCTGATTCTCCAAGTGGAGAGATTCTAAGTAACGTGGCCAGAATGGTGAACAGGAGCACCAGGAGAGGATAAATGAGCTGCATTTTAGACACATCTCCCGATCACATGGTGTACAGTCCTCTGGGTTTTCCATGCATGTTTTAGCTGTAGGAAGATCCCTTGAACCTGCAGATTTGGGACCCATTGAATGGGTACCAGGTAGTATTACTTTAAAGGGTGTGCATTTCCTCACCCAACCTCACATTTCTCTTAGTGCAAACAGTTTCCAGCCTTATGTCTCATCCTGCTGTGGGTCTAGATGTGTTCAATCCATGTTGCATCACCGTCCCTGAAGAAAAGTTGTAAGAGGTTTTCTCTGTCTCTCTGTCATTTATTTTTTTCAATTTATTACTATATTGGTTACAGCTGATTTTCAAAGCTCTGTTTCTTGCTGCTGTACATCCACTTGATTCACGTACAAGAGACATCAGTAAATTCTTTTTCAGATTCTTACCAGTCGTATATATTCTTTTCCGGTGACTTGAGTGTGCTGAGTGCAGTTCTTTTAGCTACCGTGTGGGCCTTGTTGATTATCAGTTTGGTATTTGGAATGGTATCTTTGCTAATTTCAACCTCCTGGATGATGCCTCACCCCTCCCCACCTTTCCCGTTTAGCAGCCTTATGCGTGTTTTCTACATATTTGACTATGTTTTTGTTTTGTAATTTATTTCATGTGTAGCCATTTTGGATTCCACCTTTAAGTGATATCTTATGATATGTGTCTTTTCTTTTTGAATTATGTCACTTAGAAAGATCATACGTAACTCCTCCGGAGTTGTTACAACTGGCCATAGTTCATTGATTTCCAGGCTGAATAATATTCCACTCTACCTAAGTACCACATCTCTATCCATTTTTTCCCTCCAGAGACATTTAAGTTATATCCTAGTCGAGGATCTTTTAAACAGAGAGGGGGTAAACTTTGGGGTGCCTGTGTCCTCTCAATTTTTGTTTTTCCCAAGATATACGCCCATGAGTGCAATTGCCCTATGCTCTGTAGCTCATTTTTTAGATGCTTTAGTAAACACAATACACTTCTCCAGAATGGCCGTTGGCAATATACATTTCCACTATAAGTCTCACAGGGCTCCCTCTTCTCCTTGCCCTGTCCTGCATTTCTGTTGTTTACGCTTTATGAGGATGGCTCTTCTGACTGATGCGAAGTGATATCTTTTGTAGTATTGACTTCCAGTGCCCACCTGTTTGCTTGGCTAAAAAAGTGTATGCCCTTTTCTTGAATATATACAGAAAAAAACGCATACACCCTTTTTGGCCAACTGCAATGTTGGCAATGTTCAGCTCCTTTTCTTGTGCTTAATGGCGAGTCCTTTCTACCTCCTCAGATCCCTTTCCTGCCATTCTCCCTTGCTTACAAGTCCTTTTCTCTGACTTTCCTCAAGACATTTTTCAGTGATGGATATTTTCAACTCTGCAGTTTCATGAATTTTACTGCCCCTGAGTTCCATTGTTCAACTTGCGTTTATGGGAACTGGCCACAAAGCAGCAGGATTTCCTCAAGCCCTATACTGTTTCCATGGGCAACCCTAGCCTTTGGTCAATTCGTCTTCCTGATTGGAAATTAGAGTGACATGTGCCTGTCTGAACACCTAGGACTTGTCTCTCATTGTTCCTCATCCTTCCGCTTCATCCTCTGGACAAATTCCAAACTGTACGCAACAGGATGTTGACAGTGCTGACATCTCCAAGTGGGGAGACTGTTAGTAAAGACGCTGGAGGGGTGAACCCGAGCACCAGGAGATGAGGAGATGAGATGCCTTTTCCAAACTCTTCCCGATCAGACGGTATACCATCCTCTGTGTGTGACAGACATGTTTTAGCAGTAGGAAGAGTCCCATTCATGTAAGGAGAACACCAGGGCTTTTTCAAAATCAGTGTCTCCCCGAAACCCAAACTGGGGAATTTTTTAAGCTATGGCTACACATATGTTCATTAAGGGCCTTGGGAAGTAGGCAGAGTCCAAACTTTAGACGATTGAAGTCTTCAGGGTCAGAAGCACTCACCACCAGCTTCCCTTAGGTTACACTTTAACTGTCATTGATAGATGACAATGACAATAAAAATATCTATTCTTTTCCAGATTATTTCCCCTTATAGGTTATTGCAAAATGTTGAGTGTAGTTCCCTGTGCTATACAGTAGTTCCTTGTTGATGATCTATTTTATACATAGCAGTGTGTATGTGTTAATCCCAAACTGTTAATTTATCCCTCCTCCCACCTTTCCCCTTTGGTAATAATAAATTATAAGATTTTATACTTCTCAGAAATGGGGGAGCTGAAAGAGAGGTATCATTTTCAATGGAAAAGCATTTAAAACAAGATTGAAGCTTTAACCAAGATTATTAGATGTACATCCTTGGAAAGAAATCACTTCGTTTCTCTAATATTGACCTGACAAATAAGACAGACCTTTTCACTGAACTTGCTTATAATAAAGTGATGGAAATATCAAATGGAAGTGTTAGAAACATCTTATTTTACCCGAGCCTTATACACTGTTCTATGTTAACTACAGTTTGGCTCACACATCTGTTCATTGAGGTTACAATAGTCTCAATTTCTGTTACTGATCCTCCAGAGTGGACCCCAACAAGTGTCCCCCTGCCCAGTGTCATTGGGGCCAACAGATCGAGACTGAGTTTGGTTCACAAGCAAAGGAAACTTTATATTTTGATCAGAGAATGGAGAGGTGAGAGCATGCACTACCCCGTGGGCTGTGGGCTGGGCTGTTGTGTAGAGATCCTGTCAGAGTCAGTGGGAGGGAGGGGGCGGAGCTCTCGAGGGCCGGGTTGGCTGCAGCTCAGGCTCTATATCGCGGAGTCTGCACTGGGCCCCAGGAGCTGAGGTGTCGTCCCAGCCATTCTGCACTAGGAAATCTGGTCTGAAGTGCCGGGTGTGGAACCTCTGCATGCGGGACCCTAGGAGCACATGAAATTAGACAAAGCACAAAGGATAAAAAAGGTTAGACTTGACTTTATTGCCCAGATTCTATTTTTATCTCCCAGGGATTTTTAATGGGCTTTGCTGGGGACAAACCCCTCCTCTGCCTTTTGTCCCGTTCCTCATTCTTGGAGTGCTGAGGGTGCAGACCCTTCTTCTGTAACTGCTGAGTGCTGAGTTGGGAGCCCTCATACCCGGGGGCGAGGGTCAGAGCTTCTCCCCAGCAGCCTCCAGGTGACGTTGATTGTCCCCAGGCCCCCTGCCTCCCTGCTCGTCCACCTGAGCACCAGCATTGGAAGTGTTATAGATTCTAATGACCTTTAAGGGTCCAGGAAAGAGATGTGCAGAGACGCTGTGGGAACCTGTTTCACCCCGCCCCACATTTGTTCGGCCACCTTAGGCTGACCGTTTCTGCCAGCCTAGATGCTCTGACCAGTAGTCTGCGCTTTCTTCAATTAGGTCCCTGAATTAATGTACAAACAGCACCAGGTGTCAGAGCCCTGCCCGCTCAAATCCCAGACAGTCCAGGGTCAGTGGTGATCAAGGACCATGATGGCCACTGAGTCAACAGCCTTTTGAAGTAAACAGGAGTCCAGCCAGTCTCATTGGCCACCATCATCACGGTGTCTGTAGGCTTTTCTATGGTGACAGTGTGATATACGGTTCCCCCGCCAAGATTATTAGCTCCCCTCTGGGTGCAGTATGTCCTGCAAGCAGTAGTCTACTCTTTTGGGACACACTCTTGTTGTTTTATGAGAGAAACTCCAGGTCAAGTGATGTTCACACGAGTCGTCATGGTGCCCTGTTGCCCCCGGTTATCTCTCTGGATGTTGGAGTTGGAGGGCCTCCTCACTCGAGGTTGGTGTGCCCATGGAGCGAACCCTGCAACTTCAGGGCATGGTTGGTGGTTAGGATCACCACGTGGGGTCCTTTTCCCTTAGGAGGGAGGTGGCCTTTGGGGCTGCTGATTTCCAGGTTTTTAGATACCGCCAGTATCTTGGCCAGATGTGGCAGTGGGCCAAGCCCCTTGGTGCCCGTAGTTTATCCTACCTGGATGGCATTCTTGCATTGTTCCATTTCAAGTGGTCCCAGTTTTTGCACTAATTCTCCAATGGCGATTCACCTTTCACCGGGAATGTAAAGGTCAAAGGGTTTAGCTAAATTAGGGAGTTCCAGGGCAAGGGTCTGAATTGACTGCTCTTTCCATTCTTGAAAGGCCACTTCTGGATTCTATTCAAAAGGATCATCATCTTTTCCTTTCAGTGTTTCATATAGAGGCCCAGCTAGTAGACTGTAGTTAGGGATCCAGAAGCAGCAAACCCTGGCCTCCCCAGGAACCCCTAAGCTGTCTTCTAGTTTTAGAAAGGGGTAAGGCTGAAAATGGTTTCTTCCCTTTCCTGGGATGGGCTTCTCCGACCTTCTGTGAGAACGAAGCCCAGGCAGGTCACTGCAGTCTGATATTTGAGCTTTTTCTTGGACAACTTCTATCCTTTATTGGCTTGGTAGTTCAGAGGCCTCCTTAGTAGGGCTGGCGATCAGAATGTCGTCTGCGTACTGAAGGAGGGTTTCCTTTCCCAGAGGTAGAACTTTTAGGTCTTTAGCTAAGCTTTCCCCAAAGATGGTGTGGGAATTTTTGCACCCTTGGGGCAAGACGGCCCGGAAGTATTGTTTTAGTTGTATGTTGAGTCCTGCCACTCACAAGCCAAAATTTCTTGTGACTCTGGGACTAATGGAATACAAAAGAAGGCATCATTGAAGACTAATACAGAATACCATGTCCTGGTGGTTGGTAGAATGACCAGCAGGGTGTAGGAATTAGGAGCAGCTGGAGGTATATCCTCGGTGGCTTCACTGACTGTCCTGACATCCTTTACCAGGTCCCCAGCAGCCCATGGGGCTCTCATGGTCAGACCAATCCCAGAATATGGAGCTCACCTGGGCAGGTACCCCACCCCCACCCCAGCCCACGGGGCTCTCATGGTCAGGCCCCTCCCAGGATACAGAGCTACCCTTGCAGGTACCGTGGCAGGGCTGGGCACACAGGAACCGTGCACATAGCCCTCATTGCAGAGCACCCCCAGCTCACCTGTCGCTCAGAGCTGACACAGAGCACCTCAGAGCAGGACTTGAACTAACAAACAGCAGCTGCGACAGGTCTGTGACCCTGGGCATCACTCTGTGCGGCCTCCCTCCACCTGGTCTTCCAGAGACTTCCACTGCACCCGGGGCACCAGGCCTCTGTCTCCAACCACCACCCACCCCTCCTCTCCCTGACTCCAGGGTTCCTCTCATTAGGAGAGGGTTTTCTTGAAGTTGTCTCCCACTCATGGGCCAGATAAAATCATTAGAAAACAAGCCAAAGCTGCAGCCCCTTGTCTATCCTGACTCTCAGAGCCCACACCTGTTCCTTGGACCTGGCCGGTTCAGCAAGTTCCATTTTCTGCAACTGTGAGCCCCTGAGGGGTGATGATTGGCTGACCTGGGCAGCCTTACCGTGCCGGCCAGCCCTCCCCAGGTGTGCCTGGGTTGAGATCAATATAAATACTACTCCAGGCAGCAAGAGCCCCTGCAGCCGTTCCTGATGCCATTTTCTCTGCCCTGTCAGCAGTCTCGGGGCTGGGCTGGTGGGAGGGAGTGAGAGGCCACGGCTTTGTGGGTGGCCCAGTGTGAGTGGGGCTCTGCTGGACTTTCTGCAGCAGTAGCCAGGCTGCCACCTGCTAAAGAAGAGGATGTGTCACCTATACCTGCTGCTGGAATTTCTCCCTGGGCAGAGGTGAGGAAGGAAAAAAGCAGTGGGGGCAGGGACAGGACGGGTATCTCAGGCAGGGAAATGGAAATCTTCCAGAAGAGCACCCAGGGCCAGGACCATCCTGGCTGGCCTGCAGGCACCAAGTCGGCCGGCATGCTGTCACTCGTGTGGCTCTATGGCCCTTCCTCTAGGCTTTCAAGTCCTTGTATAAATTCAGGTGTTTTACCTGGGACGGGTAGGAATAGTTCAGCAGCAACTGGCCTGGGGCTCAGCTCACGTTTACTCACAGATGCCTCAGCACGGTGCCCCAGCTTTGCAATGAGGACGCTTGTTGCGTGGGGGCTGCTGGCTGAATGGGAGACGATTCCCCACCACTGACCAACTTCAGAATTGTTTACAACTGGAGCAAGTGCCCTGATACGGTTTTCCTCTGTGGAACTGGTGGGTTCTGTGTTTTTTTTCTCTTTTTCGTTTTTGGTTCAAGGTAGATTTTATTCCTCTTTTTTGTATTTACAGATATAAGCATGGAAATAATTTATTCATATAAATACATGTATGTGAAGGGAATAATTGTTTTTTCTGTTTTTCTTTTAAATTTTATTTCTTTTTAATTTTGAATTTTATTTTTTATTTTTATACAGCAGGTTCTTATTGGTTATCTATTTTATACATATAAATGTATACATGCCAATCCCAGTCTCTCAACTCCTCCCACCACCAACCTCCAACAGCTTTCCCCGCTTGTTGTCCATACGTTTGTTGTCTACATCTGTTGCTCTATTTATGCCTTGCAAAATGGTTAACCTGTACAGTTTTTCTAGGTTCCACATATATGCATGAATATACAAGATTTGTTTTTCTCTTTCTGACTTACTTCACTCTGTATGACACTCTCTAGATCCATCGACGTCTCTACAAATGACCCAATTTCATGCCTTTTCATGGCTTAGTAATATTCCATTTTATATATGTACCACAGCTTTATGCATTCGTCTGTCTGTGGGCATTTAGGTTGCTTCCATTACCTCGATATTGTAAAGAGTGAGGCAATGAACATTGCGGTGAATGTCTCTTTTTGATTTATGGTTTTGTCTGGGTATATGTCCAGAACTGGGATTGCTGTATCATATGGTAATTCTACTGTTAGTTTCTTAAGAAACTCCATATTGTTCTCCATAGTGACTGTATCAATTTATATTCCCAACAATAGTGGAAGAGGGTTCCATTTCTCCACACCCTTTCCAGCATCTTTTGTTTCTAGATTTTCTGATGATGCCCATTCTACCAGGTGTGAGGTGATATCTCATTGTTGAGTCCATTTCCTTGAGCAAGGGGTAGGTCTTGTCTATTACATATTTAGCTTATGGAACGGTATCTGTGCTAATTTCAAACACAGGTTTTATGCAGCACCCCAACTAACCTTCCCCCTTAAGAAAGCATAAGTTGGTTTTCTAAACATGAGACCCTGTTCTGTTTTGTTATTCAGTTCATGTGTAGCCAAGTTCGCATTCCATGTATTAGTGGTACCTTATGATGTTTCTTTTTCTGTGTGACTTTTTTCACTTAGAATCACCGTGCCTCAATCCACTCATTATGCTGGTACGGGCCTGGTGACATAGTTTTCATTGCTGAGAGGTATTCTCTTGTACGTAAGTACTGCAACTTCTTTATCCATTATTTGCTCTCTGGCATATTAAACTTGTGCTGCAGAAGAGGTTCCTGTAAACAGAGCCATACCAAATTTTTGGGTGGCTGTGTCTTTTTGATTTTAATTTCCCTAAGCTATAGGACCATAAGTGGAAGTGCCCTAGGCTCTGTTGCTTTGTTTTTTAGATGTTTCAGGAAACACCATACACTTCTCCCCAGTGGCTGTTGGCAATTTACATCCCGCCCATCAGCATAAAAAGGCTCCCTGTTCTCCATGGCCTCTCCTGCCTTTCTGGATTTTACACTTTTTTCAGATGGCCCTTTTGACTGGGGAGAAGTGAGACTTCATTGTAGTGCAGATTTCCTCTGCAAGCTTGCTTGGTTGGCCAAAAAGGGCGTATGCGTTTTTTCCTGAATATATTCAGGAAAAAACGCATACGCCCTTTTTGGCCAAGTGCATCATTGTGGACGTTCTGCCTCTTTTCCTATGCTTTAATAGCAATTCCTGTCTACCTCCTGAAATCGGTTTCCTGCAATTCTGCCCTGCTTTCAAGTCCTCTTGGCAGCCTTACTTCAGTATATTTTTGGATGATAGCTGTCATTTATAACTCTGCAGGTTTGTGAATTACAGTGCCCCTGAGCTCCTTTCTTCAACTCGCTTTCTTGTGAGCTGGCCGCAACACCGCAGGATTGCTTCAGGCCCTAATCTTGTTCCGGCACGGCACGCTGAGCCTTTGGTTAATTCCTCTTCCTGGTGGGAAATGAGAGTTAAATTTGCCCGTCCAGACACCTCCAGCTAGTCTCTCATTGGTTCTCCCTATTCCTGTTCATCTTCCGCATAAATTGCAAACTGGGCCAAACAGGAGGTTAAAGGCACTGACTCTCCAAGTCGGGAGAGTGTTAGTAAAGCGTCTGGAATGTTGCACCCGAGTACCAGGGGACGAGAACTGAGACATATTTGAACACGACTCCCGATCACATGGTTGATCATACTCTGGGATCCACATGCATGTTTTCGCTGAAGGAAGAATCCCTTAAACCTGGAGAGTTGAGACCCGTGGAATGGGTACCATGCAATATGACTTCAAAGGGTCTTCATTTGCTCACCGAACCTCCCCAATACTATCACTGCTGCGTTTATGCCCCTGTACACACGCTTGATTCTCTTTTGGAGACATAGCGATCCATAGGTTTTAAGATACTTACTAGTCAGTTACATTCTTAGTCGTTTAATATGGGGTGTTGAGTCCATTTCATTGAGCAAGGAGTAGCTCTTGTCTATTTCATATTTGGCTTAAGGAACTTTATCTGTGCTCATTTCAATCTCTGGTTTTATGCAGCACCCCAACTCACCTTTCCCCTTAAGCAAGCATAAGTTGGTTTTCTAAATTTGAGACCCTGTTCTGTTTTGTAATCCAGTTCCTGTGTAGCCAAGTTTACATTCCGTGTATTAGTGATATCTTATGATGTTTCTTTTTCTGTGTGACTTATTTCAGTTAGAATCATCATACCTGAATCCACTCATTATGCTGCTACGGGCCTGATGACATAGATTTCATTGCTGAGTGATATTGCATTGTACGTAAGTACCACAACTTCTTTATCCATTTTTCACTTTCTGCGATATTGAACTAGTCCCATAAATGAGTTTCTTGTAAACAGAGCCGTCCCAAACTTAGGGGTGGCTGTGTCTTTTTGATTTTAATTTCCCTAATCTATAGGGCCATAAGTGGAAGTGCCCTAGGCTCTGTTGCTTTGTTTTTTAGATGTTTCACGAAACACCATACACTTCTCCCAAGTGGCTGTTGGCAATATACATCCCGCCCATCAGCATAACAAGGCTCCCAGTTCTCCATGGCCTGTCCTGCCTGTCTGGATTTTACACTTTTTTCAGATGGCCCTTTTTACCGGGGGAAAGTGAGACTTCATTGTAGTGCAGATTTCCTTTGCAGGCTTGCTTGGGTGGCCAAAAAGTGCGTATGCGTTTTTTCCTGAATATATTCAGGAAAAAACGTATACGCCATTTTTGGCCAAGTGCATCATTGTCTACGTTTTGCCTCTTTTCCTCTGCTTTAAATGCAATTCCAGTGTACCTCCTGAAATTGGTTTCCTGCAATTCTGCCCCGCTTTCAAGTCCTCTTGGCAGCCTTACTTCAGTATATTTTTGGACGATAGCTGTCATTTATAACTCTGCAGGTTTGTGAATTACAGTGCCCCTGAGCTCCTTTCTTCAACTCGCTTTCTTGTGAGCTGGCCGCAACACCGCAGGATTGCTTCAGGCCCTAATCTGGTTCCGGCACGGCATGCTGAGCCTTTGGTTAATTCCTCTTCCTGGTGGGAAATGAGAGTTAAATTTGCCCGTCCAGACACCTCCAGCTAGTCTCTCATTGGTTCTCCCTATTCCTGTTCATCTTCCGCGGAAATTGCAAACTGGGCCAAACAGGAGGTTAAAGGCACTGACTCTCCAAGTCGGGAGAGTGTTAGTAAAGCGTCTGGAATGTTGAACCCGAGTACCAGGGGACGAGAACTGAGACATATTGGAACACGTCTCCCGATCACATGGTTGATCATACTCTGGGTTCCACATGCATGATTTAGCTGAAGGAAGAATCCCTTAAACTTGGAGAGTTGAGACCTGTGGAATGGGTACCATGCAATATGACTTCAAAGGGTCTTCATTTGCTCACCGAACCTCTCCAATCCTATCACTGCTGCGTTTATGCCCCTGTACACATGCTTGATTCTCTTTCGGAGACATAGCAATCCATAGCTTTTAAGATATTACTAGTCAGGTACATTCGTAGGCGTTTAATATGGGGTGTTGAGTCCATTTCGTTGAGCAAGGAGTAGCTCTTGTCTATTCCATATTTGGCTTAAGGAACTTTATCTGTGCTCATTTCAGTCTGGTTTTATGCAGCACCCCAACTCACCTTTCCCCTTAAGCAAGCATAAGTTGGTTTTCTAAATTTGAGACCCTGTTCTGTTTTGTAATCCAGTTCCTGTGTAGCCAAGTTTACATTCCGTGTATTAGTGATATCTTATGATGTTTCTTTTTCTGTGTGACTTATTTCAGTTAGAATCATCTACCTGAATCCAGTCATTATGCTGCTACGGGCCTGATGACATAGATTTCATTTCTGAGTGATATTGCATTGTACGTAAGTACCAAAACTTCTTTATCCATTTTTCGCTTTCTGCGATATTGAACTTGTACCGTAAACGAGGTTCTTGTAAACAGAGCCGTCCCAAACTTTGGGGTGGCTGTGTCTTTTTGTTTTTAATTTCCCTAAGCTATAGGACCATAAGTGGAAGTGCCCTAGGCTCTGTTGCTTTGTTTTTTAGATGTTTCAGGAAACACCATACACTTCTCCCGAGTGGCTGTTGGCAATTTACATCCCGCCCATCAGCATAACAAGGCTCCCAGTTATCCATGGCCTGTCCTGCCTTTCTGGATTTTACACTTTTTTCAGATGGCCCTTTTTACCGGGGGAAAGTGAGACTTCATTGTAGTGCAGATTTCCTTTGCAAGCTTGCTTGGTTGGCCAAAAAGTGCGTATGCATTTTTTCCTGAATATATTCAGGAAAAAACGCATACCCCCTTTTTGGCCAAGTGCATCATTGACGACGTTCTGCCTCTTTTCTTATGCTTTAAATGCAATTCCAGTCTACCTCCTGAAATTGGTTTCCTGCAATTCTGCCCCGCTTTCAAGTCCTCTTGGCAGCCTTACTTCAGTATATTTTTGTACGATAGCTGTCATTTATAACTCTGCAGGTTTGTGAATTACAGTGCCCCTGAGCGCCTTTCTTCAACCCGCTTTCTTGTGAGCTGGCCGCAACACCGCAGGATTGCTTCAGGCCCTAATCTGGTTCCGGCACGGCACGCTGAGCCTTTGGTTAATTCCTCTTCCTGGTGGGAAATGAGAGTTAAATTTGCCCGTCCAGACACCTCCAGCTAGTCTCTCATTGGTTCTCCCTATTCCTGTTCATCTTCCGCAGAAATTGCAAACTGGGCCAAACAGGAGGTTAAAGGCACTGACTCTCCAAGTCGGGAGAGTGTTAGTAAAGCGTCTGGAATGTTGCACCCGAGTACCAGGGGACGAAAACTGAGACATATTTGAACACGACTCCCGATCACACGGTTGATCATACTCTGGGTTCCACATGCATGATTTAGCTGAAGGAAGAATCCCTTAAACCTGGAGAGTTGAGACCCGTGGAATGGGTACCATGCAATATGACTTCAAAGGGTCTTCATTTGCTCACCGAACCTCCCCAATCCTATCACTGCTGCGTTTATGCCCCTGTACACACGCTTGATTCTCTTTTGGAGACATAGCGATCCATAGGTTTTAAGATACTTACTAGTCAGGTACATTCTTAGGCGTTTAATATGGGGTGTTGAGTCCATTTCGTTGAGCAAGGAGTAGCTCTTGTCTATTTCATATTTGGCTTAAGGAACTTTATCTGTGCTCATTTCAATCTCTGGTTTTATGCAGCACCCCAACTCACCTTTCCCCTTAAGCAAGCATAAGTTGGTTTTCTAAATTTGAGACCCTGTTCTGTTTTGTAATCCAGTTCCTGTGTAGCCAAGTTTACATTCCGTGTATTAGTGATATCTTATGATGTTTCTTTTCCTGTGTGACTTATTTCAGTTAGAATCATCATACCTGAATCCACTCATTATGCTGCTACGGGCCTGATGACATAGATTTCATTGCTGAGTGATATTGCATTGTACGTAAGTACCACAACTTCTTTATCCATTTTTCACTTTCTGCGATATTGAACTAGTCCCATAAACGAGTTTCTTGTAAACAGAGCCGTCCCAAACTTAGGGGTGGCTGTGTCTTTTTTATTTTAATTTCCCTAATCTATAGGGACATAAGTGGAAGTGCCCTAGGCTCTGTTGCTTTGTTTTTTAGATGTTTCAAGAAACACCATACACTTCTCCCAAGTGGCTGTTGGCAATATACATCCCGCCCATCAGCATAACAAGGCTCCCAGTTCTCCATGGCCTGTCCTGCCTTTCTGGATTTTACACTTTTTTCAGATAGCCCTTTTCACCGGGGGAAAGTGAGACTTCATTGTAGTGCAGATTTCCTTTGCAAGCTTGCTTGGTTGGCCAAAAAGGGCGTATGCGTTTTTTCCTGAATATATTCAGGAAAAAACGCATACGCCCTTTTTGGCCAAGTGCATCATTGTCGACGTTCTGCCTCTTTTCCTATGCTTTAAATGCAATTCCAGTCGACCTCCTGAAATTGGTTTCCTGCAATTCTGCCCCGCTTTCAAGTCCTCTTGGCAGACTTACTTCAGTATATTTTTGGACGATAGCTGTCATTTATAACTCTGCAGGTTTGTGAATTACAGTGCCCCTCAGCTCCTTTCTTCAACCCGCTTTCTTGTGAGCTGGCGGCAAGACCGCTGGATTGCTTCAGGCCCTAATCTGGTTCCGGCATGGCACGGTGAGCCTTTGGTTAATTCCTCTTCCTGGTGGGAAATGAGAGTTAAATTTGCCCGTCCAGACACCTCCAGCTAGTCTCTCATTGGTTCTCCCTATTCCTGTTCATCTTCCGCAGAAATTGCAAACTGGGCCAAACAGGAGGTTAAATGCACTGACTCTCCAAGTCGGGAGAGTGTTAGTAAAGCGTCTGGAATGTTGCACCCGAGTACCAGGGGACGAGAAGTGAGACATATTGGAACACGTCTCCCAATCACATGGTTGATCATACTCTGGGTTCCACATGCATGTTTTAGCTGAAGGAAGAATCCCTTAAACCTGGAGAGTTGAGACCTGTGGAATGGGTCCCATGCAATATGACTTCAAAGGGTCTTCATTGGCTCACCGAACCTCTCCAATCCTATCACTGCTGCGTTTATGCCCCTGTACACACGCTTGCTTCTCTTTCGGAGACAGAGCGATCCATAGGTTTTAAGATACTTATTAGTCAGGTACATTCTTAGGCGTTTAATATGGGGTGTTGAGTCCCTTTCGTTGAGCAAGGAGTAGCTCTTGTCTATTCCATATTGGGCTTAAGGAACTTTATCTGTGCTCATTTCAATCTCTGGTTTTATGCAGCACCCCAACTCACCTTTCCCCTTAAGCAAGCATAAGTTGGTTTTCTAAATTTGAGACCCTCTTCTGTTTTGTAATCCAGTTCCTGTGTAGCCAAGTTTACATTCCGTGTATTAGTGATATCTTATGATGTTTCTTTTTCTGTGTGACTTATTTCAGTTAGAATCATCATACCTGAATCCACTCATTATGCTGCTATGGGCCTGATGACATAGATTTCATTGCTGAGTGATATTGCATTGTACGTAAGTACCACAACTTCTTTATCCATTTTTCGCTTTCTGCGATATTGAACTTGTACTGTAAAGGAGGTTCTTGTAAACACAGCTGTCCCAAACTTTGGGGTGGCTGTGTCTTTTCGATTTTAATTTCCCTAATCTATAGGACCATAAGTGGAAGTGCCCTAGGCTCTGTTGCTTTGTTTTTTAGATGTTTCAGGAAACACCATACACTTCTCCAGAGAGGCTGTTGGCAATTTACATCCCGCCCATCAGCATAACAAGGCTCCCAGTTCTCCATGGCCTGTCCTGCCTTTCTGGATTTTACACTTTTTTCAGATGGCCCTTTTGACGGGGGGGAAGTGAGACTTCATTGTAGTGCAGATTTCCTTTGCAAGCTTGCTTGGTTGGCCAAAAAGGGCGTATGCGTTTTTTCCTGAATATATTCAGGAAAAAACGCATATGCCCTTTTTGGCCAAGTGCATCATTGTGGACGTTCTGCCTCTTTTCCTATGCTTTAAATGCAATTCCAGTCTACCTCCTGAAATCGGTTTCCTGCAATTGTGCCTTGCTTTCAATGCCTCTTCATAGCCTTATCTCAATATATTTTTTGAAAATAGTTGGCCTTTATAACTCTGCAGGTTTTTGAATTGCAGTTGCCCTTAGCTCCATTTTTCAGCTCTTATTTTTGTGATCTTGCCTCATAACCACAGGATTCCTTCAGGCCCTATTCTTCTTCTGGGGCACCTTGCTGTGCCTTTGGTTTATTCTTCTTACTGATGTGAAATTAGAGTGACATGTGCCCATTGAAACTGCTATAGCTAGTTTCTCACTAGTTCCCCCTATTTCCATTCATCCTCCGCACTAACTGCAGACTGTGCGATACCAGAACTTAAAGGCATTGACTCTCCATGTGGGGATATTGTTAGTAAAGCGGCCGGAATGTCGATCCGGAGCCCCAGGAGAGGAAAAATGAGGTGCGTTTTAGAAACCTTTCCCGATCATATGGTATACCAGTCGCTGGGTTTCCCAAGCATGGTTTAGCTGTAGGAAGATTCCCTTCAACCTGGAGTTTTGGGACCCTTGGAATGAGTAGCATGAAGTATTGCATTAAACTTTTGGCAGTTGCTCACCAAAGCTCACCAATCCTCTCAGCCCCAAGTGTCCAGCCTTATGTCTTATCCAGCTGTGGGTTTATATGTGGTCAATCCAGGTTGCATCACAGCCCCTGAGCAAATTTTGTAAGAATTTTTCTCTCTTTCATTGTTTCTGCGTTTTGTTTTTAAAATTTATTTCTATAATGGGGTTTAGCTCATTTTCACTGCTGTGTTTGTGCCGCTCTGCACACACTTGATTCCCTTATGGAGATATATCAATACATGGGTTTTAAGATTCTTATTACTCAGATACATTTCTCTGCGGTGTATAAGGTGTGTTGAGGCCAGTTCATTGAGCAAGGTGTAGATCTTGTCTAATATCTATTTGGTTTATTGAACGGTATCTGTGCTAATTTCAAACTCTGGTTTTATGCATCACCCCACCTCTCTTTCCCCTTAAGCTGACATAAGTGTGTTTTCTAAATGTGAGACACTGTTCTGTTCTGTAATTCATTTCTTGTGCAGCCATATTTACCCTCCCTCTATAAGTGATATCTTATGATATATTTCTTTTTCTGTTTGACTTATTTCAAGTAGTATTATCGGACCTAAATCCACTCTTTATCCTTCTACTAGCCTTATTACATTGATTTCATGGTGAAGAGATATTCCATTGTACATAAGTACCACATCTTCTTTATCCATTGTTCTCTTTCCTGGGATATTTAAGGTGTACTGAAGTTGAGGTTCTTGTAAACAGAGTAGCCCTAAACTGTGGTGTGCTTGTGTCTTGTTGATTTTTAGACTTCCCTAGATATACTCCCATGATTGGAAGTGTCCTATGCTCTGTAGCTCTGTTTTCTAGATGATTTAGGAACCACCATACACTTCTCCAGAGTGGCTCTCGGCAGTTCACACACTGCCCATCAGCGTATAAAGGCTCCCTGTTCTCCATGGCCTGTCCTGCATTTCTGGTTTTTACAAATTTTTAGGATGGCCCTTTTGACCAGTGGGAAATGAGACTTCTTTGTTGTGCACATTTGCATTGCTTGCTTGCTTCATTGCCCATAAAGTGCGTATGTGTTTTTTCCTGGTTATAATCAGGAAAAAACGCATACGCCCTTTTGGGCCAACTGCATCATTGTCGAAATTCTGCCGCTTTTCATGTGCTTTAAAGACGAGTCCAATCTATCTCTTGAAATCTGTTTCTGGCAATTCTGTCTTGCATTCAGATCCTCTTCTTTGCCTTACCTCAACATATTTTTGGACGTTAGTTTTCATTTATAACTCTGCAGGTTTGTGAATTGCAGTGACCCTGAGCTCCATTTCTTAAGTTGCTCTTTTGTGAGCTGGGCTCAAACCCACAGAATTGCTTCAGGACCTATTTTGGCTCCGGCGAGGTGGGCTGAGCCTTTTTTCAATTCTTATTCTTAATGGGAAATTAGAGTGATATGTGCCCATCCAAACCCCTACAACTATTCTCTCATTGGTTCCCCCTCTTCCCGTTCATCCTCCTCACAATTTGCAAAATGTGTGAAACAGAAGTTTAAATGTGCTGATTCTCCAAGTGGAGAGATTCTAAGTAACGTGGCCAGAATGGTGAACAGGAGCACCAGGAGAGGATAAATGAGCTGCATTTTAGACACATCTCCCGATCACATGGTGTACAGTCCTCTGGGTTTTCCATGCATGTTTTAGCTGTAGGAAGATCCCTTGAACCTGCAGATTTGGGACCCATTGAATGGGTACCAGGTAGTATTACTTTAAAGGGTGTGCATTTCCTCACCCAACCTCACATTTCTCTTAGTGCAAACAGTTTCCAGCCTTATGTCTCATCCTGCTGTGGGTCTAGATGTGTTCAATCCATGTTGCATCACCGTCCCTGAGGAAAAGTTGTAAGAGGTTTTCTCTGTCTCTCTGTCATTTATTTTTTTCAATTTATTACTATATTGGTTACAGCTGATTTTCAAAGCTCTGTTTCTTGCTGCTGTACATCCACTTGATTCACGTACAAGAGACATCAGTAAATTCTTTTTCAGATTCTTACCAGTCGTATATATTCTTTTCCGGTGACTTGAGTGTGCTGAGTGCAGTTCTTTTAGCTACCGTGTGGGCCTTGTTGATTATCAGTTTGGTATTTGGAATGGTATCTTTGCTAATTTCAACCTCCTGGATGATGCCTCACCCCTCCCCACCTTTCCCGTTTAGCAGCCTTATGCGTGTTTTCTACATATTTGACTATGTTTTTGTTTTGTAATTTATTTCATGTGTAGCCATTTTGGATTCCACCTTTAAGTGATATCTTATGATATGTGTCTTTTCTTTTTGAATTATGTCACTTAGAAAGATCATACGTAACTCCTCCGGAGTTGTTACAACTGGCCATAGTTCATTGATTTCCAGGCTGAATAATATTCCACTCTACCTAAGTACCACATCTCTATCCATTTTTTCCCTCCAGAGACATTTAAGTTATATCCTAGTCGAGGATCTTTTAAACAGAGAGGGAGTAAACTTTGGGGTGCCTGTGTCCTCTCAATTTTTGTTTTTCCCAAGATATACGCCCATGAGTGCAATTGCCCTATGCTCTGTAGCTCATTTTTTAGATGCTTTAGTAAACACAATACACTTCTCCAGAATGGCCGTTGGCAATATACATTTCCACTATAAGTCTCACAGGGCTCCCTCTTCTCCTTGCCCTGTCCTGCATTTCTGTTGTTTACGCTTTATGAGGATGGCTCTTCTGACTGATGCGAAGTGATATCTTTTGTAGTATTGACTTCCAGTGCCCACCTGTTTGCTTGGCTAAAAAAGTGTATGCCCTTTTCTTGAATATATACAGAAAAAAACGCATACACCCTTTTTGGCCAACTGCAATGTTGGCAATGTTCAGCTCCTTTTCTTGTGCTTAATGGCGAGTCCTTTCTACCTCCTCAGATCCCTTTCCTGCCATTCTCCCTTGCTTACAAGTCCTTTTCTCTGACTTTCCTCAAGACATTTTTCAGTGATGGATATTTTCAACTCTGCAGTTTCATGAATTTTACTGCCCCTGAGTTCCATTGTTCAACTTGCGTTTATGGGAACTGGCCACAAAGCAGCGGGATTTCCTCAAGCCCTATACTGTTTCCATGGGCAACCCTAGCCTTTGGTCAATTCGTCTTCCTGATTGGAAATTAGAGTGACATGTGCCTGTCTGAACACCTAGGACTTGTCTCTCATTGTTCCTCATCCTTCCGCTTCATCCTCTGGACAAATTCCAAACTGTACGCAACAGGATGTTGACAGTGCTGACATCTCCAAGTGGGGAGACTGTTAGTAAAGACGCTGGAGGGGTGAACCCGAGCACCAGGAGATGAGGAGATGAGATGCCTTTTCCAAACTCTTCCCGATCAGACGGTATACCATCCTCTGTGTGTGACAGACATGTTTTAGCAGTAGGAAGAGTCCCATTCATGTAAGGAGAACACCAGGGCTTTTTCAAAATCAGTGTCTGCCCAAAACCCAAACTGGGGAATTTTTTAAGCTATGGCTACACATATGTTCATTAAGGGCCTTGGGAAGTAGGCAGAGTCCAAACTTTAGATGATTGAAGTCTTCAGGGTCAGAAGCACTCACCACCAGCTTCCCTTAGGTTACACTTTAACTGTCATTGATAGATGATGTCAATAAAAATATCTATTCTTTTCCAGATTATTTCCCCTTATAGGTTATTGCAAAATGTTGAGTGTAGTTCCCTGTGCTATACAGTAGTTCCTTGTTGATGATCTATTTTATACATAGCAGTGTGTATGTGTTAATCCCAAACTGTTAATTTATCCCTCCTCCCACCTTTCCCCTTTGGTAATAATAAATTATAAGATTTTATACTTCTCAGAAATGGGGGAGCTGAAAGAGAGGTATCATTTTCAATGGAAAAGCATTTAAAACAAGATTGAAGCTTTAACCAAGATTATTAGATGTACATCCTTGGAAAGAAATCACTTCGTTTCTCTAATATTGACCTGACAAATAAGACAGACCTTTTCACTGAACTTGCTTATAATAAAGTGATGGAAATATCAAATGGAAGTGTTAGAAACATCTTATTTTACCCGAGCCTTATACACTGTTCTATGTTAACTACAGTTTGGCTCACACATCTGTTCATTGAGGTTACAATAGTCTCAATTTCTGTTACTGATCCTCCAGAGTGGACCCCAACAAGTGTCCCCCTGCCCAGTGTCATTGGGGCCAACAGATCGAGACTGAGTTTGGTTCACAAGCAAAGGAAACTTTATATTTTGATCAGAGAATGGAGAGGTGAGAGCATGCACTACCCCGTGGGCTGTGGGCTGGGCTGTTGTGTAGAGATCCTGTCAGAGTCAGTGGGAGGGAGGGGGCGGAGCTCTCGAGGGCCGGGTTGGCTGCAGCTCAGGCTCTATATCGCGGAGTCTGCACTGGGCCCCAGGAGCTGAGGTGTCGTCCCAGCCATTCTGCACTAGGAAATCTGGTCTGAAGTGCCGGGTGTGGAACCTCTGCATGCGGGACCCTAGGAGCACATGAAATTAGACAAAGCACAAAGGATAAAAAAGGTTAGACTTGACTTTATTGCCCAGATTCTATTTTTATCTCCCAGGGATTTTTAATGGGCTTTGCTGGGGACAAACCCCTCCTCTGCCTTTTGTCCCGTTCCTCATTCTTGGAGTGCTGAGGGTGCAGACCCTTCTTCTGTAACTGCTGAGTGCTGAGTTGGGAGCCCTCATACCCGGGGGCGAGGGTCAGAGCTTCTCCCCAGCAGCCTCCAGGTGACGTTGATTGTCCCCAGGCCCCCTGCCTCCCTGCTCGTCCACCTGAGCACCAGCATTGGAAGTGTTATAGATTCTAATGACCTTTAAGGGTCCAGGAAAGAGATGTGCAGAGACGCTGTGGGAACCTGTTTCACCCCGCCCCACATTTGTTCAGCCACCTTAGGCTGACCGTTTCTGCCAGCCTAGATGCTCTGACCAGTAGTCTGCGCTTTCTTCAATTAGGTCCCTGAATTAATGTACAAACAGCACCAGGTGTCAGAGCCCTGCCCGCTCAAATCCCAGACAGTCCAGGGTCAGTGGTGATCAAGGACCATGATGGCCACTGAGTCAACAGCCTTTTGAAGTAAACAGGAGTCCAGCCAGTCTCATTGGCCACCATCATCACGGTGTCTGTAGGCTTTTCTATGGTGACAGTGTGATATACGGTTCCCCCGCCAAGATTATTAGCTCCCCTCTGGGTGCAGTATGTCCTGCAAGCAGTAGTCTACTCTTTTGGGACACACTCTTGTTGTTTTATGAGAGAAACTCCAGGTCAAGTGATGTTCACACGAGTCGTCATGGTGCCCTGTTGCCCCCGGTTATCTCTCTGGATGTTGGAGTTGGAAGGCCTCCTCACTCGAGGTTGGTGTGCCCACAGAGCGAACCCTGCAACTTCAGGGCATGGTTGGTGGTTAGGATCACCACGTGGGGTCCTTTTCCCTTAGGAGGGAGGTGGCCTTTGGGGCTGCTGATTTCCAGGTTTTTAGATACCGCCAGTATCTTGGCCAGATGTGGCAGTGGGCCAAGCCCCTTGGTGTCCGTAGTTTATCCTACCTGGATGGCATTCTTGCATTGTTCCATTTCAAGTGGTCCCAGTTTTTGCACTAATTCTCCAATGGCGATTCACCTTTCACCGGGAATGTAAAGGTCAAAGGGTTTAGCTAAATTAGGGAGTTCCAGGGCAAGGGTCTGAATTGACTGCTCTTTCCATTCTTGAAAGGCCACTTCTGGATTCTATTCGAAAGGATCATCATCTTTTCCTTTCAGTGTTTCATATAGAGGCCCAGCTAGTAGACTGTAGTTAGGGATCCAGAAGCAGCAAACCCTGGCCTCCCCAGGAACCCCTAAGCTGTCTTCTAGTTTTAGAAAGGGGTAAGGCTGAAAATGGTTTCTTCCCTTTCCTGGGATGGGCTTCTCCGACCTTCTGTGAGAACGAAGCCCAGGCAGGTCACTGCAGTCTGTGATATTTGAGCTTTTTCTTGGACAACTTCTATCCTTTATTGGCTTGGTAGTTCAGAGGCCTCCTTAGTAGGGCTGGCGATCAGAATGTCGTCTGCGTACTGAAGGAGGGTTTCCTTTCCCAGAGGTAGAACTTTTAGGTCTTTAGCTAAGCTTTCCCCAAAGATGGTGTGGGAATTTTTGCACCCTTGGGGCAAGACGGCCCGGAAGTATTGTTTTAGTTGTATGTTGAGTCCTGCCACTCACAAGCCAAAATTTCTTGTGACTCTGGGACTAATGGAATACAAAAGAAGGCATCATTGAAGACTAATACAGAATACCATGTCCTGGTGGTTGGTAGAATGACCAGCAGGGTGTAGGAATTAGGAGCAGCTGGAGGTATATCCTCGGTGGCTTCACTGACTGTCCTGACATCCTTTACCAGGTCCCCAGCAGCCCATGGGGCTCTCGTGGTCAGACCAATCCCAGAATATGGAGCTCACCTGGGCAGGTACCCCACCCCCACCCCAGCCCACGGGGCTCTCGTGGTCAGGCCCCTCCCAGGATACAGAGCTACCCTTGCAGGTACCGTGGCAGGGCTGGGCACACAGGAACCGTGCACATAGCCCTCATTGAAGAGCACCCCCAGCTCACCTGTCGCTCAGAGCTGACACAGAGCACCTCAGAGCAGGACTTGAACTAACAAACAGCAGCTGCGACAGGTCTGTGACCCTGGGCATCACTCTGTGCGGCCTCCCTCCACCTGGTCTTCCAGAGACTTCCACTGCACCCGGGACACCAGGCCTCTGTCTCCAACCACCACCCACCCCTCCTCTCCCTGACTCCAGGGTTCCTCTCATTAGGAGAGGGTTTTCTTGAAGTTGTCTCCCACTCATGGGCCAGATAAAATCATTAGAAAACAAGCCAAAGCTGCAGCCCCTTGTCTATCCTGACTCTCAGAGCCCACACCTGTTCCTTGGACCTGGCCGGTTCAGCAAGTTCCATTTTCTGCAACTGTGAGCCCCTGAGGGGTGATGATTGGCTGACCTGGGCAGCCTTACCATGCCGGCCAGCCCTCCCCAGGTGTACCTGGGTTGAGATCAATATAAATACCACTCCAGGCAGCAAGAGCCCCTGCAGCCGTTCCTGATGCCATTTTCTCTGCCCTGTCAGCAGTCTCGGGGCTGGGCTGGTGGGAGGGAGTGAGAGGCCACGGCTTTGTGGGTGGCCCAGTGTGAGTGGGGCTCTGCTGGACTTTCTGCAGCAGTAGCCAGGCTGCCACCTGCTAAAGAAGAGGATGTGTCACCTATACCTGCTGCTGGAATTTCTCCCTGGGCAGAGGTGAGGAAGGAAAAAAGCAGTGGGGGCAGGGACAGGACGGGTATCTCAGGCAGGGAAATGGAAATCTTCCAGAAGAGCACCCAGGGCCAGGACCATCCTGGCTGGCCTGCAGGCACCAAGTCGGCCGGCATGCTGTCACTCGTGTGGCTCTATGGCCCTTCCTCTAGGCTTTCAAGTCCTTGTATAAATTCAGGTGTTTTACCTGGGACGGGTAGGAATAGTTCAGCAGCAACTGGCCTGGGGCTCAGCTCACGTTTACTCACAGATGCCTCAGCACGGTGCCCCAGCTTTGCAATGAGGACGCTTGTTGCGTGGGGGCTGCTGGCTGAATGGGAGACGATTCCCCACCACTGACCAACTTCAGAATTGTTTACAACTGGAGCAAGTGCCCTGATACGGTTTTCCTCTGTGGAACTGGTGGGTTCTGTGTTTTTTTTCTCTTTTTCGTTTTTGGTTCAAGGTAGATTTTATTCCTCTTTTTTGTATTTACAGATATAAGCATGGAAATAATTTATTCATATAAATACATGTATGTGAAGGGAATAATTGTTTTTTCTGTTTTTTTTTTAAATTTTATTTCTTTTTAATTTTGAATTTTATTTTATATTTTTATACAGCAGGTTCTTATTGGTTATCTATTTTATACATATAAATGTATACATGCCAATCCCAGTCTCTCAACTCCTCCCACCACCAACCTCCAACAGCTTTCCCCGCTTGTTGTCCATACGTTTGTTGTCTACATCTGTTGCTCTATTTATGCCTTGCAAAATGGTTAACCTGTACAGTTTTTCTAGGTTCCACATATATGCATGAATATACAAGATTTGTTTTTCTCTTTCTGACTTACTTCACTCTGTATGACACTCTCTAGATCCATCGACGTCTCTACAAATGACCCAATTTCATTCCTTTTCATGGCTTAGTAATATTCCATTTTATATATGTACCACAGCTTTATGCATTCGTCTGTCTGTGGGCATTTAGGTTGCTTCCATTACCTCGATATTGTAAAGAGTGAGGCAATGAACATTGCGGTGAATGTCTCTTTTTGATTTATGGTTTTGTCTGGGTATATGTCCAGAACTGGGATTGCTGTATCATATGGTAATTCTACTGTTAGTTTCTTAAGAAACTCCATATTGTTCTCCATAGTGACTGTATCAATTTATATTCCCAACAATAGTGGAAGAGGGTTCCATTTCTCCACACCCTTTCCAGCATCTTTTGTTTCTAGATTTTCTGATGATGCCCATTCTACCAGGTGTGAGGTGATATCTCATTGTTGAGTCCATTTCCTTGAGCAAGGGGTAGGTCTTGTCTATTACATATTTAGCTTATGGAACAGTATCTGTGCTAATTTCAAACACAGGTTTTATGCAGCACCCCAACTAACCTTCCCCCTTAAGCAAGCATAAGTTGGTTTTCTAAACATGAGACCCTGTTCTGTTTTGTTATTCAGTTCATGTGTAGCCAAGTTCGCATTCCATGTATTAGTGGTACCTTATGATGTTTCTTTTTCTGTGTGACTTTTTTCACTTAGAATCACCGTGCCTCAATCCACTCATTATGCTGGTACGGGCCTGGTGACATAGTTTTCATTGCTGAGAGGTATTCTGTTGTACGTAAGTACTGCAACTTCTTTATCCATTATTTGCTCTCTGGCATATTAAACTTGTGCTGCAGAAGAGGTTCCTGTAAACAGAGCCGTACCAAATTTTTGGGTGGCTGTGTCTTTTTGATTTTAATTTCCCTAAGCTATAGGACCATAAGTGGAAGTGCCCTAGGCTCTGTTGCTTTGTTTTTTAGATGTTTCAGGAAACACCATACACTTCTCCCCAGTGGCTGTTGGCAATTTACATCCCGCCCATCAGCATAACAAGGCTCCCTGTTCTCCATGGCCTCTCCTGCCTTTCTGGATTTTACACTTTTTTCAGATGGCCCTTTTGACCAGGGAGAAGTGAGACTTCATTGTAGTGCAGATTTCCTCTGCAAGCTTGCTTGGTTGGCCAAAAAGGGCGTATGCGTTTTTTCATGAATATATTCAGGAAAAAACGCATACGCCCTTTTTGGCCAAGTGCATCATTGTGCACGTTCTGCCTCATTTCCTATGCTTTAAATGCAATTCCTGTCTACCTCCTGAAATCGGTTTCCTGCAATTCTGCCCTGCTTTCAAGTCCTCTTGGCAGCCTTACTTCAGTATATTTTTGGACGATAGCTGTCATTTATAACTCTGCAGGTTTGTGAATTACAGTGCCCCTGAGCTCCTATCTTCAACTCGCTTTCTTGTGAGCTGGCCGCAACACTGCAGGATTGCTTCAGGCCCTAATCTTGTTCCGGCACGGCACGCTGAGCCTTTGGTTAATTCCTATTCCTGGTGGGAAATGAGAGTTAAATTTGCCCGTCCAGACACCTCCAGCTAGTCTCTCATTGGTTCTCCCTATTCCTGTTCATCTTCCGCAGAAATTGCAAACTGGGCCAAACAGGAGGTTAAAGGCACTGACTCTCCAAGTCGGGAGAGTGTTAGTAAAGCGTCTGGAATGTTGCACCCGAGTACCAGGGGACGAAAACTGAGACATATTTGAACACGACTCCCGATCACACGGTTGATCATACTCTGGGATCCACATGCATGTTTTCGCTGAAGGAAGAATCGCTTAAACCTGGAGAGTTGAGACCCGTGGAATGGGTACCATGCAATATGACTTCAAAGGGTCTTCATTTGCTCACCGAACCTCCCCAATCCTATCACTGCTGCGTTTATGCCCCTGTACACACGCTTGATTCTCTTTTGGAGACATAGCGATCCATAGGTTTTAAGATACTTACTAGTCAGGTACATTCTTAGGCGTTTAATATGGGGTGTTGAGTCCATTTCGTTGAGCAAGGAGTAGCTCTTGTCTATTTCATATTTGGCTTAAGGAACTTTATCTGTGCTCATTTCAATCTCTGGTTTTATGCAGCACCCCAACTCACCTTTCCCCTTAAGCAAGCATAAGTTGGTTTTCTAAATTTGAGACCCTGTTCTGTTTTGTAATCCAGTTCCTGTGTAGCTAAGTTTACATTCCGTGTATTAGTGATATCTTATGATGTTTCTTTTCCTGTGTGACTTATTTCAGTTAGAATCATCATACCTGAATCCACTCATTATGCTGCTACGCGCCTGATGACGTAGATTTCATTGCTGAGTGATATTGCATTGTACGTAAGTACCACAACTTCTTTATCCATTTTTCACTTTCTGCGATATTGAACTAGTCCCATAAACGAGTTTCTTGTAAACAGAGCTGTCCCAAACTTAGGGGTGGCTGTGTCTTTTTGATTTTAATTTCCCTAATCTATAGGGCCATAAGTGGAAGTGCCCTAGGCTCTGTTGCTTTGTTTTTTAGATGTTTCACGAAACAACATACACTTCTCCCAAGTGGCTGTTGGCAATATACATCCCGCCCATCAGCATAACAAGGCTCCCAGTTCTCCATGGCCTGTCCTGCCTGTCTGGATTTTACACTTTTTACAGATGGCCCTTTTGACCGGGGGCAAGTGAGACTTCATTGTAGTGCAGATTTCCTTTGCAGGCTTGCTTGGGTGGCCAAAAAGGGCGTATGCGTTTTTTCCTGAATATATTCAGGAAAAAACGCATACGCCATTTTTGGCCAAGTGCATCATTGTCGACGTTTTGCCTCTTTTCCTCTGCTTTAAATGCAATTCCAGGGTACCTCCTGAAATTGGTTTCCTGCAATTCTGCCCCGCTTTCAAGTCCTCTTGGCAGCCTTACTTCAGTATATTTTTGGACGATAGCTGTCATTTATAACTCTGCAGGTTTGTGAATTACAGTGCCCCTGAGCTCCTTTCTTCAACTCGCTTTCTTGTGAGCTGGCCGCAACACCGCAGGATTGCTTCAGGCCCTAATCTGGTTCCGGCACGGCATGCTGAGCCTTTGGTTAATTCCTCTTCCTGGTGGGAAATGAGAGTTAAATTTGCCCGTCCAGACACCTCCAGCTAGTCTCTCATTGGTTCTCCCTATTCCTGTTCATCTTCCGTGGAAATTGCAAACTGGGCCAAACAGGAGGTTAAAGGCACTGACTCTCCAAGTCGGGAGAGTGTTAGTAAAGCGTCTGGAATGTTGAACCCGAGTACCAGGGGACGAGAACTGAGACATATTGGAACACGTCTCCCGATCACATGGTTGATCATACTCTGGGTTCCACATGCATGATTTAGCTGAAGGAAGAATCCCTTAAACTTGGAGAGTTGAGACCTGTGGAATGGGTACCATGCAATATGACTTCAAAGGGTCTTCATTTGCTCACCGAACCTCTCCAATCCTATCACTGCTGCGTTTATGCCCCTGTACACACGCTTGATTCTCTTTTGGAGACATAGCAATCCATAGCTTTTAAGATATTACTAGTCAGGTACATTCGTAGGCGTTTAATATGGGGTGTTGAGTCCATTTCGTTGAGCAAGGAGTAGCTCTTGTCTATTCCATATTTGGCTTAAGGAACTTTATCTGTGCTCATTTCAGTCTGGTTTTATGCAGCACCCCAACTCACCTTTCCCCTTAAGCAAGCATAAGTTGGTTTTCTAAATTTGAGACCCTGTTCTGTTTTGTAATCCAGTTCCTGTGTAGCCAAGTTTACATTCCGTGTATTAGTGATATCTTATGATGTTTCTTTTTCTGTGTGACTTATTTCAGTTAGAATCATCTACCTGAATCCAGTCATTATGCTGCTACGGGCCTGATGACATAGATTTCATTTCTGAGTGATATTGCATTGTACGTAAGTACCACAACTTCTTTATCCATTTTTCGCTTTCTGCGATATTGAACTTGTACCGTAAACGAGGTTCTTGTAAACAGAGCCGTCCCAAACTTTGGGGTGGCTGTGTCTTTTTGTTTTTAATTTCCCTAAGCTATAGGACCATAAGTGGAAGTGCCCTAGGCTCTGTTGCTTTGTTTTTTAGATGTTTCAGGAAACACCATACACTTCTCCCGAGTGGCTGTTGGCAATTTACATCCCGCCCATCAGCATAACAAGGCTCCCAGTTATCCATGGCCTGTCCTGCCTTTCTGGATTTTACACTTTTTTCACATGGCACTTTTCACCGGGGGAAAGTGAGACTTCATTGTAGTGCAGATTTCCTTTGCAAGCTTGCTTGGTTGGCCAAAAATGGCGTATGCGTTTTTTCCTGAATATATTCAGGAAAAAACGCATACGCCCTTTTTGGCCTAGTGCATCATTCTCGACGTTCTGCCTCTCTTCCTATGCTTTAAATGCAATTCCAGTCTACCTCCTGAAATCGGTTTCCTGCAATTCTGCCCGGCTTTCAAGTCCTCTTGGCAGCCTTACTTCAGTATATTTTTGGACGATAGCTGTCATTTATAACTCTGCAGGTTTGTGAATTACAGTGCCCCTGAACTCCTTTCTTCAAATTGCTTTCTTGTGAGCTGGCAGCAACACCGCAGGATTGCTTCAGGCCCTAATCTGATTCCGACATGGCACGCTGAGCCTCCCCACCACTGACCAACTTCAGAATTGTTTACAACTGGAGCAAGTGCCCTGATACGGTTTTCCTCTGTGGAACTGGTGGGTTCTGTGTTTTTTTTCTCTTTTTCGTTTTTGGTTCAAGGTAGATTTTATTCCTCTTTTTTGTATTTACAGATATAAGCATGGAAATAATTTATTCATATAAATACATGTATGTGAAGGGAATAATTGTTTTTTCTGTTTTTTTTTTAAATTTTATTTCTTTTTAATTTTGAATTTTATTTTATATTTTTATACAGCAGGTTCTTATTGGTTATCTATTTTATACATATAAATGTATACATGCCAATCCCAGTCTCTCAACTCCTCCCACCACCAACCTCCAACAGCTTTCCCCGCTTGTTGTCCATACGTTTGTTGTCTACATCTGTTGCTCTATTTATGCCTTGCAAAATGGTTAACCTGTACAGTTTTTCTAGGTTCCACATATATGCATGAATATACAAGATTTGTTTTTCTCTTTCTGACTTACTTCACTCTGTATGACACTCTCTAGATCCATCGACGTCTCTACAAATGACCCAATTTCATTCCTTTTCATGGCTTAGTAATATTCCATTTTATATATGTACCACAGCTTTATGCATTCGTCTGTCTGTGGGCATTTAGGTTGCTTCCATTACCTCGATATTGTAAAGAGTGAGGCAATGAACATTGCGGTGAATGTCTCTTTTTGATTTATGGTTTTGTCTGGGTATATGTCCAGAACTGGGATTGCTGTATCATATGGTAATTCTACTGTTAGTTTCTTAAGAAACTCCATATTGTTCTCCATAGTGACTGTATCAATTTATATTCCCAACAATAGTGGAAGAGGGTTCCATTTCTCCACACCCTTTCCAGCATCTTTTGTTTCTAGATTTTCTGATGATGCCCATTCTACCAGGTGTGAGGTGATATCTCATTGTTGAGTCCATTTCCTTGAGCAAGGGGTAGGTCTTGTCTATTACATATTTAGCTTATGGAACGGTATCTGTGCTAATTTCAAACACAGGTTTTATGCAGCACCCCAACTAACCTTCCCCCTTAAGCAAGCATAAGTTGGTTTTCTAAACATGAGACCCTGTTCTGTTTTGTTATTCAGTTCATGTGTAGCCAAGTTCGCATTCCATGTATTAGTGGTACCTTATGATGTTTCTTTTTCTGTGTGACTTTTTTCACTTAGAATCACCGTGCCTCAATCCACTCATTATGCTGGTACGGGCCTGGTGACATAGTTTTCATTGCTGAGAGGTATTCTGTTGTACGTAAGTACTGCAACTTCTTTATCCATTATTTGCTCTCTGGCATATTAAACTTGTGCTGCAGAAGAGGTTCCTGTAAACAGAGCCGTACCAAATTTTTGGGTGGCTGTGTCTTTTTGATTTTAATTTCCCTAAGCTATAGGACCATAAGTGGAAGTGCCCTAGGCTCTGTTGCTTTGTTTTTTAGATGTTTCAGGAAACACCATACACTTCTCCCCAGTGGCTGTTGACAATTTACATCCCGCCCATCAGCATAACAAGGCTCCCTGTTCTCCATGGCCTCTCCTGCCTTTCTGGATTTTACACTTTTTTCAGATGGCCCTTTTGACCAGGGAGAAGTGAGACTTCATTGTAGTGCAGATTTCCTCTGCAAGCTTGCTTGGTTGGCCAAAAAGGGCGTATGCGTTTTTTCATGAATATATTCAGGAAAAAACGCATACGCCCTTTTTGGCCAAGTGCATCATTGTGCACGTTCTGCCTCATTTCCTATGCTTTAAATGCAATTCCTGTCTACCTCCTGAAATCGGTTTCCTGCAATTCTGCCCTGCTTTCAAGTCCTCTTGGCAGCCTTACTTCAGTATATTTTTGGACGATAGCTGTCATTTATAACTCTGCAGGTTTGTGAATTACAGTGCCCCTGAGCTCCTATCTTCAACTCGCTTTCTTGTGAGCTGGCCGCAACACTGCAGGATTGCTTCAGGCCCTAATCTTGTTCCGGCACGGCACGCTGAGCCTTTGGTTAATTCCTATTCCTGGTGGGAAATGAGAGTTAAATTTGCCCGTCCAGACACCTCCAGCTAGTCTCTCATTGGTTCTCCCTATTCCTGTTCATCTTCCGCAGAAATTGCAAACTGGGCCAAACAGGAGGTTAAAGGCACTGACTCTCCAAGTCGGGAGAGTGTTAGTAAAGCGTCTGGAATGTTGCACCCGAGTACCAGGGGACGAAAACTGAGACATATTTGAACACGACTCCCGATC
The DNA here is from genome assembly GCF_937001465.1 of Orcinus orca. Lineage (NCBI taxonomy): Eukaryota > Metazoa > Chordata > Mammalia > Artiodactyla > Delphinidae > Orcinus > Orcinus orca. The sequence continues at coordinate 95,437 of NW_026043920.1, read as the reverse complement.
ACACGGTTGATCATACTCTGGGATCCACATGCATGTTTTCGCTGAAGGAAGAATCGCTTAAACCTGGAGAGTTGAGACCCGTGGAATGGGTACCATGCAATATGACTTCAAAGGGTCTTCATTTGCTCACCGAACCTCCCCAATCCTATCACTGCTGCGTTTATGCCCCTGTACACACGCTTGATTCTCTTTTGGAGACATAGCAATCCATAGGTTTTAAGATACTTACTAGTCAGGTACATTCTTAGGCGTTTAATATGGGGTGTTGAGTCCATTTCGTTGAGCAAGGAGTAGCTCTTGTCTATTTCATATTTGGCTTAAGGAACTTTATCTGTGCTCATTTCAATCTCTGGTTTTATGCAGCACCCCAACTCACCTTTCCCCTTAAGCAAGCATAAGTTGGTTTTCTAAATTTGAGACCCTGTTCTGTTTTGTAATCCAGTTCCTGTGTAGCTAAGTTTACATTCCGTGTATTAGTGATATCTTATGATGTTTCTTTTCCTGTGTGACTTATTTCAGTTAGAATCATCATACCTGAATCCACTCATTATGCTGCTACGCGCCTGATGACGTAGATTTCATTGCTGAGTGATATTGCATTGTACGTAAGTACCACAACTTCTTTATCCATTTTTCACTTTCTGCGATATTGAACTAGTCCCATAAACGAGTTTCTTGTAAACAGAGCTGTCCCAAACTTAGGGGTGGCTGTGTCTTTTTGATTTTAATTTCCCTAATCTATAGGGCCATAAGTGGAAGTGCCCTAGGCTCTGTTGCTTTGTTTTTTAGATGTTTCACGAAACAACATACACTTCTCCCAAGTGGCTGTTGGCAATATACATCCCGCCCATCAGCATAACAAGGCTCCCAGTTCTCCATGGCCTGTCCTGCCTGTCTGGATTTTACACTTTTTACAGATGGCCCTTTTGACCGGGGGCAAGTGAGACTTCATTGTAGTGCAGATTTCCTTTGCAGGCTTGCTTGGGTGGCCAAAAAGGGCGTATGCGTTTTTTCCTGAATATATTCAGGAAAAAACGCATACGCCATTTTTGGCCAAGTGCATCATTGTCGACGTTTTGCCTCTTTTCCTCTGCTTTAAATGCAATTCCAGGGTACCTCCTGAAATTGGTTTCCTGCAATTCTGCCCCGCTTTCAAGTCCTCTTGGCAGCCTTACTTCAGTATATTTTTGGACGATAGCTGTCATTTATAACTCTGCAGGTTTGTGAATTACAGTGCCCCTGAGCTCCTTTCTTCAACTCGCTTTCTTGTGAGCTGGCCGCAACACCGCAGGATTGCTTCAGGCCCTAATCTGGTTCCGGCACGGCATGCTGAGCCTTTGGTTAATTCCTCTTCCTGGTGGGAAATGAGAGTTAAATTTGCCCGTCCAGACACCTCCAGCTAGTCTCTCATTGGTTCTCCCTATTCCTGTTCATCTTCCGTGGAAATTGCAAACTGGGCCAAACAGGAGGTTAAAGGCACTGACTCTCCAAGTCGGGAGAGTGTTAGTAAAGCGTCTGGAATGTTGAACCCGAGTACCAGGGGACGAGAACTGAGACATATTGGAACACGTCTCCCGATCACATGGTTGATCATACTCTGGGTTCCACATGCATGATTTAGCTGAAGGAAGAATCCCTTAAACTTGGAGAGTTGAGACCTGTGGAATGGGTACCATGCAATATGACTTCAAAGGGTCTTCATTTGCTCACCGAACCTCTCCAATCCTATCACTGCTGCGTTTATGCCCCTGTACACACGCTTGATTCTCTTTTGGAGACATAGCAATCCATAGCTTTTAAGATATTACTAGTCAGGTACATTCGTAGGCGTTTAATATGGGGTGTTGAGTCCATTTCGTTGAGCAAGGAGTAGCTCTTGTCTATTCCATATTTGGCTTAAGGAACTTTATCTGTGCTCATTTCAGTCTGGTTTTATGCAGCACCCCAACTCACCTTTCCCCTTAAGCAAGCATAAGTTGGTTTTCTAAATTTGAGACCCTGTTCTGTTTTGTAATCCAGTTCCTGTGTAGCCAAGTTTACATTCCGTGTATTAGTGATATCTTATGATGTTTCTTTTTCTGTGTGACTTATTTCAGTTAGAATCATCTACCTGAATCCAGTCATTATGCTGCTACGGGCCTGATGACATAGATTTCATTTCTGAGTGATATTGCATTGTACGTAAGTACCACAACTTCTTTATCCATTTTTCGCTTTCTGCGATATTGAACTTGTACCGTAAACGAGGTTCTTGTAAACAGAGCCGTCCCAAACTTTGGGGTGGCTGTGTCTTTTTGTTTTTAATTTCCCTAAGCTATAGGACCATAAGTGGAAGTGCCCTAGGCTCTGTTGCTTTGTTTTTTAGATGTTTCAGGAAACACCATACACTTCTCCCGAGTGGCTGTTGGCAATTTACATCCCGCCCATCAGCATAACAAGGCTCCCAGTTATCCATGGCCTGTCCTGCCTTTCTGGATTTTACACTTTTTTCACATGGCACTTTTCACCGGGGGAAAGTGAGACTTCATTGTAGTGCAGATTTCCTTTGCAAGCTTGCTTGGTTGGCCAAAAAGTGCGTATGCGTTTTTTCCTGAATATATTCAGGAAAAAAGGCATACGCCCTTTTTGGCCAAGTGCATCATTGTCGACGTTCTGCCTCTTTTCCTATGCTTTAAATGCAATTCCAGTCTACCTCCTGAAATCGGTTTCCTGCAATTCTGCCCCGCTTTCAAGTCCTCTTGGCAGCCTTACTTCAGTATATTTTTGGACGATAGCTGTCATTTATAACTCTGCAGGTTTGTGAATTACAGTGCCCCTGAGCTTCTTTCTTCAACTCGCTTTCTTGTGAGCTGGCCGCAACACCGCAGGATTGCTTCAGGCCCTAATCTGGTTCCGGCACGGCACGCTGAGCCTTTGGTTAATTCCTCTTCCTGGTGGGAAATGAGAGTTAAATTTGCCCGTCCAGACACCTCCAGCTAGTCTCTCATTGGTTCTCCCTATTCCTGTACATCTTCCACGTAATTTGCAAACTGGGCCAAACTGGAGGTTAAAGGCACTGACTCTCCAAGTCGGGAGAGTGTTAGTAAAGTGTCTGGAATGTTGCACCCGAGTACCAGGGTACGAGAACTGAGACAGATTGGAACACGTCTCCCAATCACACGGTTGATCATAATCTGGGTTCCACATGCATGTTTTAGCTGAAGGAAGAATCCCTTAAACCTGGAGAGTTGAGACCCGTGGAATGGGTACCATGCAATATGACTTCAAAGGGTCTTCATTTGCTCACCGAACCTATCCAATCCTATCACTGCTGCGTTTATGCCCCTGTTCTCACACTTGATTCTCTTTCGGAGACATAGCAATCCATAGGTTTTAAGATACTTACTAGTCAGGTACATTATTAGGCGTTTAATATGGGGTTTTGAGTCCATTTCGTTGAGCAAGGAGTAGCTCTTGTCTATTACATATTTGGCTTAAGGAACTTTATCTGTGCTCATTTCAATCTCTGGTTTTATGCAGCACCCGAACTCACCTTTCCCCTTAAGCAAGCATAAGTTGGTTTTCTAAATTTGAGATCCTGTTCTGTTTTGTAATCCAGTTCCTGTGTAGCCAAGTTTACATTCCGTGTATTAGTGATATCTTATGATGTTTCTTTTTCTGTGTGACTTATTTCAGTTAGAATCATCATACCTGAATCCACTCATTATGCTGCTATGGGCCTGATGACATAGATTTCATTGCTGAGTGATATTGCATTGTACGTAAGTACCACAACTTCTTTATCCATTTTTCACTTTCTGCGATATTGAACTTGTACCGTAAACGAGGTTCTTATAAACAGAGCCGTACCAAATTTTGGAGTGGCAGTGTCTTTTTTATTTTAATTTCCCTAAGCTATAGGACCATAAGTGGAAGTGCCCTAGGCTCTGTTGCTTTGTTTTTTAGATGTTTCAGGAAACACCATACACTTCTCCCCAGTGGCTGTTGGCAATTTACATCCTGCTCATCAGCATAACAAGGCTCCCAGTTCTCCATGGCCTGTCCTGCCTTTCTGGATTTTACACTTTTTTCAGAAAGCCCTTTTGACATGGGGGAAGTGAGACTTCATTGTAGTGCAGATTTCCTTTGCAAGCTTGCTTTGTTGGCCAAAAACGGCGTATGCGTCTTTTCCTGAATATATTCAGGAAAAAATGCATACGCCCTTTGTGGCCAAGTGCATCATTGTCGACGTTCTGCCTCTTTTCCTATGCTTTAAATGCAATTCCAGTCTACCTCCTGAAATCGGTTTCCTGCAGTTCTGCCCCGCTTTCAAGTCCTCTTGGCAGCCTTACTTCAGTATATTTTTGGACGATAGCTGTCATTTATAACTCTGCAGGTTTGTGAATTACAGTGCCCGTGAGCTCCTTTATTCAACTCGCTTTCTTGTGAGCTGGCCGCAACACCGCAGAATTGCTTCAGGCCCTAATCTGTTTCCGGCACAGCACACTGAGCCTTTGGTTAATTCCTCTTCCTGGTGGGAAATGAGAGTTCAATTTGCCCGTCCAGAGACCTCCAGCTAGTCTCTCATTGGTTCTCCCTATTCCTGTTCATCTTCCGCGGAATTTGCAAACTGGGCCAAACAGGAGGTTAAAAGCACTGACTCTCCAAGTCGGGACAGTGTTAGTAAAGCGTCTGGAATGTTGCACCCGAGTACCAGGGGACGAGAACTAAGACATATTTCAACACGTCTCCCAATCACATGGTTGATCATACTCTGGGTTCCACATGCATGTTTTAGCTGAAGGAAGAATCCCTTAAACCTGGAGAGTTGAGACCCGTGGAATGGGTACCATGCAATATGACTTCAAAGGGTCTTCATTTGCTCACCGAACCTCACCAATCCTATCACTGCTGCGTTTATGCCCCTGTTCTCACGCTTGATTCTCTTTCGGAGACATAGCAATCCATACGTTTTAAGATACTTACTAGTCAGGTACATTATTAGGCGTTTAATATGGGGTTTTGAGTCCATTTCGTTGAGCAAGGAGTAGCTCTTGTCTATTACATATTTGGCTTAAGGAACTTTATCTGTGCTCATTTCAATCTCTGGTTTTATGCAGCACCCCAACTCACCTTTCACCTTAAGCAAGCATAAGTTGGTTTTCTAAATTTGAGACCCTGTTCTGTTTTGTAATCCAGTTCCTGTGTAGCCAAGTTTACATTCCGTGTATTAGTGATATCTTATGATGTTTCTTTTTCTGTGTGACTTATTTCAGTTAGAATCATCATACCTGAATCCACTCATTATGCTGCTATGGGCCTGATGACATAGATTTCATTGCTGAGTGATATTGCATTGTACGTAAGTACCACAAATTCTTTATCCATTTTTCACTTTCTGCGATATTGAACTTTTCCCGTAAACGAGGTTGTTGTAAACAGAGCCGTCCCAAACTTTGGGGTGGCTGTGTCTTTTTGATTTTAATTTCCCTAAGCTATAGGACCATAAGTGGAAGTGCCCTAGGTTCTGTTGCTTTGTTTTTTAGATGTTTCAGGAAACACCATACACTTCTCCCGAGTGGCTGTTGGCAATTTACATCCCGCCCATCAGCATAACAAGGCTCCCAGTTCTCCATGGCCTGTCCTGCCTTTCTGGATTTTACACTTTTTTCAGATGGCCCTTTTGACCGGGGGGAAGTGAGACTTCATTGTAGTGCAGATTTCCTTTGCAAGCTTGCTTGGTTGGCCAAAAAGGGCGTATGCGTTTTTTCCTGAATATATTCAGGAAAAAACGCATACGCCCTTTTTGGCCAAGTGCATCATTGTCGACGTTCTGCCTCTTTTCCTATGCTTTAAATGCAATTCCAGTCTACCTCCTGAAATCGGGTTCCTGCAATTCTGCCCCGCTTTCAAGTCCTCTTGGCAGCCTTACTTCAGTATATTTTTGGACGATAGCTGTCATTTATAACTCTGCAGGTTTGTGAATTACAATGCCCCTGAGCTCCTTTCTTCAACTCGCTTTCTTGTCAGCTGGCCGCAATACCGCAGGATTGCTTCAGGCCCTAATCTGGTTCCGGCACGGCATGCTGAGCCTTTGGTTAATTCCTCTTGCTGGTGGGAAATGAGAGTTCAATTTGCCCGTCCAGACACCTCCAGCTAGTCTCTCATTGGTTCTCCCTATTCCTGTACATCTTCCGCCTAATTTGCAAACTGGGTCAAACAGGAGGTTAAAGGCACTGACTGTCCAACTCGGGAGAGTGTTAGTAAAGCGTCTGGAATGTTGCACCCGAGTACCAGGGGACGAGAACTGAGGCATATTGGAACACGTCTCCCGATCACACCATTGATCGTACTCTGGGTTCCACATGCATGCTTTAGCTGAAGGAAGAATCCCTTAAACCTGGAGAGTTGAGACCCGTGGAATGGGTACCATGCAATATGACTTCAAAGGGTCTTCATTTGCTCACCGAACCTCTCCAATCCTATCACTGCTGCGTTTATGCCCCTGTACACACGCTTGATTCTCTTTCCGAGACATAGCAATCCATAGGTTTTAAGATACTTACTAGTCAGGTACATTCTTAGGCGTTTAATATGGGGTGTTGAGTCCATTTGTTGAGCAAGGAGTAGCTCTTGTCTATTCCATATTTGGCTTAAGGAACTTTATCTGTGCTCATTTCAATCTCTGTTTTTATGCAGCACCCCAACTCATCTTTCCCCTTAAGCAAGCATAAGTTGGTTTTCTAAATTTGAGACCCTGTTCTGTTTTGTAATCCAGTTCCTGTGTAGCCAAGTTTACATTCCGTGTATTAGTGATATCTTATGATGTTTCTTTTTCTTGTGACTTATTTCAGTTAGAATCATCATACCTGAATCCACTCATTATGCTGCCACGGGCCTGATGACATAGATTTCATTGCTGAGTGATATTGCATTGTACGTAAGTACCACAACTTCTTTATCCATTTTTCACTTTCTGCGATATTGAACTTTTCCCGTAAACGAGGTTGTTGTAAACAGAGCCGTCCCAAACTTTGGGGTGGCTGTGTCTTTTTGATTTTAATTTCCCTAAGCTATAGGACCGTAAGTGGAAGTGCCCTAGGCTCTGTTGCTTTGTTTCTTAGATGTTTCAGGAAACACCATACACTTCTCCCCAGTGGCTGTTGGCAATTTACATCCCGCCCATCAGCATAACAAGGCTACCAGTTCTCCATGGCCTGTCCTGCCTTTCTGGATTTTACACTTTTTTCAGATGGCCCTTTTGACCGGGCGGAAGTGAGACTTCATTGTAGTGCAGATTTCCTTTGCAAGCTTGCTTGGTTGGCCAAAAAGGGCGTATGCGTTTTTTCCTGAATATATTCAGGAAAAAACGCATAAGCCCTTTTTGTCCAAGTGCATCATTGTGGACGTTCTGCCTCTTTTCCTATGCTTTAAATGCAATTCCAGTCTACCTCCTGAAATCGGGTTCCTGCAATTCTGCCCCGCTTTCAAGTCTTCTTGGCAGCCTTACTTCAGTATATTTTTGGACGATAGCTGTCATTTATAACTCTGCAGGTTTGTGAATTACAATGCCCCTGAGCTCCTTTCTTCAACTCGCTTTCTTGTCAGCTGGCCGCAATACCGCAGGATTCCTTCAGGCCCTAATCTGGTTCCGGCACGGCATGCTGAGCCTTTGGTTAATTCCTCTTGCTGGTGGGAAATGAGAGTTCAATTTGCCCGTCCAGACACCTCCAGCTAGTCTCTCATTGGTTCTCCCTATTCCTGTACATCTTCCGCCTAATTTGCAAACTGGGTCAAACAGGAGGTTAAAGGCACTGACTGTCCAACTCGGGAGAGTGTTAGTAAAGCGTCTGGAATGTTGCACCCGAGTACCAGGGGACGAGAACTGAGGCATATTGGAACACGTCTCCCGATCACACCATTGATCGTACTCTGGGTTCCACATGCATGCTTTAGCTGAAGGAAGAATCCCTTAAACCTGGAGAGTTGAGACCCGTGGAATGGGTACCATGCAATATGACTTCAAAGGGTCTTCATTTGCTCACCGAACCTCTCCAATCCTATCACTGCTGCGTTTATGCCCCTGTACACACGCTTGATTCTCTTTCCGAGACATAGCAATCCATAGGTTTTAAGATACTTACTAGTCAGGTACATTCTTAGGCGTTTAATATGGGGTGTTGAGTCCATTTCGTTGAGCAAGGAGTAGCTCTTGTCTATTCCATATTTGGCTTAAGGAACTTTATCTGTGCTCATTTCAATCTCTGTTTTTATGCAGCACCCCAACTCACCTTTCCCCTTAAGCAAGCATAAGTTGGTTTTCTAAATTTGAGACCCTGTTCTGTTTTGTAATCCAGTTCCTGTGTAGCCAAGTTTACATTCCGTGTATTAGTGATATCTTATGATGTTTCTTTTTCTTGTGACTTATTTCAGTTAGAATCATCATACCTGAATCCACTCATTATGCTGCTACGGGCCTGATGACATAGATTTCATTGCTGAGTGATATTGCATTGTACGTAAGTACCAAAACTTCTTTATCCATTTTTCACTTTCTGCGATATTGCACTTTTCCCGTAAACGAGGTTGTTGTAAACAGAGCCATCCCAAACTTTGGGGTGGCTGTGTCTTTTTGATTTTAATTTCCCTAAGCTAAAGGACCATAAGTGGAAGTGCCCTAGGCTCTGTTGCTTTGTTTCTTAGATGTTTCAGGCAACACCATACACTTCTCCCGAGTGGCTGTTGGCAATTTACATCCCACCCATCAGCATAACAAGGCTCCCAGTTCTCCATGGCCTGTCCTGCCTTCCTGGATTTTACACTTTTTTCAGATGGCCCTTTTGACCGGGGGGAAGTGAGACTTCATTGTAGTGCAGATTTCCTTTTCAAGCTTGCTCGGTTGGCCAAAAAGGGCGTATGCGTTTTTTCCTGAATATATTCAGGAAAAAACGCATACGCCCTTTTTGGCCAAGTGCATCATAGTCGACGTTTTGCCTCTTTTCCTATGCTTTAAATGCAATTCCAGTCTACCTCCTGAAATCGGTTTCCTGCAATTCTGCCCCGCTTTCAAGTCCTCTTGGCAGCCTTACTTCAGTATATGTTTGGACGATAGCTGTCATTTATAACTCTGCAGGTTTGTGAATTACAGTGCCCCTGAGCTTCTTTATTCAACTCGCTTTCTTGTGAGCTGGCCGCAACACTGCAGCATTGCTTCAGGCCCTAAACTGGTTCCGGCACGGCACGCTGAGCCTTTGGTTAATTCCTCTTCCTGGTGGGAAATGAGAGTTAAATTTGCCCGTCCGGACACCTCCAGCTAATCTCTCATTGGTTCTCCCTATTCCTGTTCATCTTCCCCAGAAATTGCAAACTGGGCCAAACAGGAGGTTAAAGGCACTGACTCTCCAAGTCGGGAGAGTGTTAGTAAAGCGTCTGGAATGATGCACCCGAGTACCAGGGGATGAGAACTGAGACATATTGGAACACGTCTCCCGATCACATGGTTGATCATACTCTGGGTTCCACATGCATGATTTAGCTGAAGGAAAAATCCCTTAAACTTGGAGAGTTGACACCTGTGGAATGGGTACCATGCAATATGACTTCAAAGGGTCTTCATTTGCTCACCGAACTTCTCCAATCCTATCACTGCTGCGTTTATGCCCCTGTACACACGCTTGATTCTCTTTCGGAGACATAGCTTCCATAGCTTTTAAGATACTTACTAGTCAGGTACATTCGTAGGCGTTTAATATGGGGTGTTGAGTCCATTTCGTTGAGCAAGGAGTAGCTCTTGTCTATTCCATATTTGGCTTAAGGAACTTTATCTGTGCTCAGTTCAGTCTGGTTTTATGCAGCACCCCAACTTACCTTTCCCCTTAAGCAAGCATAAGTTGGTTTTCTAAATTTGAGACCGTGTTCTGTTTTGTAATCCAGTTCCTGTGTAGCCAAGTTTACATTCCGTGTATTAGTGATATCTTATGATGTTTCTTTTTCTGTGTGACTTATTTCAGTTAGAATCATCATACCTGAATCAACTCATTATGCTTCTATGGGCCTGATGACAAAGATTTCATTTCTGAGTTATATTGCATTGTACGTAAGTACCACAACTTCTTTATACATTTTTCGCTTTCTGCGATATTGAACTTGTACCGTAAACGAGGTTCTTGTAAACAGAACCGTCCCAAACTTTGGGGTGGCTGTGTCTTTTTGATTTTAATTTCCCTAAGCTATAGGACCATAAGTGGAAGTGCCCTAGGCTCTGTTGCTTTGTTTTTTAGATGTTTCAGGAAACACCATACACTTCTCCCGAGTGGCTGTTGGCAATTTACATCCCGCCCATCAGCATAACAAGGCTACCAGTTCTCCATGGCCTGTCCTGCCTTTCTGGATTTTACACTTTTTTCAGATGGCCCTTTTCACCGGGGGAAAGTGAGACTTCATTGTAGTGCAGATTTCCTTTGCAAGCTTGCTTGGTTGGCCAAAAAGTGCGTATGCGTTTTTTCCTGAATATATTCAGGAAAAAACGCATACGCCCTTTTTGGCCAAGTGCATCATTATCGACGTTCTGCCTCTTTTCCTATGCTTTAAATGCAATTCCAGTCTACCTCCTGAAATTGGTTTCCTTCAATTCTGCCCCGCTTTCAAGTCCTCTTGGCAGCCTTACTTCAGTATATTTTTGGACGATAGCTGTCATTTATAACTCTGCAGGTTTGTGAATTAGAGTGCCCCTGAGCTCCTTTCTTCAACCCGCTTTCTTGTGAGCTGGCCGCAACACCGCTGGATTGCTTCAGGCCCTAATCTGGTTGAGGCACGGCCCGCTGAGCCTTTGGTTAATTCCTCTTCCTGGTGGGAAATCAGAGTTAAATTTGCCCGTCCAGACACCTCCAGCTAGTCTGTCATTGGTTCTCCCTATTCCTGTTCATCTTCCGCAGAAATTGCAAACTGGGCCAAACAGGAGGTTAAAGGCACTGACTCTCCAAGTCGGGAGAGTGTTAGTAAAGTGTCTGGAATGTTGCACCCGAGTACCAGGGTACGAGAACTGAGACAGATTGGAACACGTCTCCCAATCACACGGTTGATCATAATCTGGGTTCCACATGCATGTTTTAGCTGAAGGAAGAATCCCTTAAACCTGGAGAGTTGAGACCCGTGGAATGGGTACCATGCAATATGACTTCAAAGGGTCTTCATTTGCTCACCGAACCTATCCAATCCTATCACTGCTGCGTTTATGCCCCTGTTCTCACACTTGATTCTCTTTCGGAGACATAGCAATCCATAGGTTTTAAGATACTTACTAGTCAGGTACATTATTAGGCGTTTAATATGGGGTTTTGAGTCCATTTCGTTGAGCAAGGAGTAGCTCTTGTCTATTACATATTTGGCTTAAGGAACTTTATCTGTGCTCATTTCAATCTCTGGTTTTATGCAGCACCCGAACTCACCTTTCCCCTTAAGCAAGCATAAGTTGGTTTTCTAAATTTGAGACCGTGTTCTGTTTTGTAATCCAGTTCCTGTGTAGCCAAGTTTACATTCCGTGTATTAGTGATATCTTATGATGTTTCTTTTTCTGTGTGACTTATTTCAGTTAGAATCATCATACCTGAATCCACTCATTATGCTGCTATGGGCCTGATGACATAGATTTCATTGCTGAGTGATATTGCATTGTACGTAAGTACCACAACTTCTTTATCCATTTTTCACTTTCTGCGATATTGAACTTGTACCGTAAACGAGGTTCTTATAAACAGAGCCGTACCAAATTTTGGAGTGGCAGTGTCTTTTTTATTTTAATTTCCCTAAGCTATAGGACCATAAGTGGAAGTGCCCTAGGCTCTGTTGCTTTGTTTTTTAGATGTTTCAGGAAACACCATACACTTCTCCTCAGTGGCTGTTGGCAATTTACATCCTGCTCATCAGCATAACAAGGCTCCCAGTTCTCCATGGCCTGTCCTGCCTTTCTGGATTTTACACTTTTTTCAGAAAGCCCTTTTGACATGGGGGAAGTGAGACTTCATTGTAGTGCAGATTTCCTTTGCAAGCTTGCTTTGTTGGCCAAAAACGGCGTATGCGTCTTTTCCTGAATATATTCAGGAAAAAACGCATACGCCCTTTGTGGCCAAGTGCATCATTGTTGACGTTCTGCCTCTTTTCCTGTGCTTTAAATGCAATTCCAGTCTACCTCCTGAAATCGGTTTCCTGCAGTTCTGCCCCGCTTTCAAGTCCTCTTGGCAGCCTTACTTCAGTATATTTTTGGACGATAGCTGTCATTTATAACTCTGCAGGTTTGTGAATTACAGTGCCCGTGAGCTCCTTTATTCAACTCGCTTTCTTGTGAGCTGGCCGCAACACCGCAGAATTGCTTCAGGCCCTAATCTGTTTCCGGCACAGCACACTGAGCCTTTGGTTAATTCCTCTTCCTGGTGGGAAATGAGAGTTCAATTTGCCCGTCCAGAGACCTCCAGCTAGTCTCTCATTGGTTCTCCCTATTCCTGTTCATCTTCCGCGGAATTTGCAAACTGGGCCAAACAGGAGGTTAAAAGCACTGACTCTCCAAGTCGGGACAGTGTTAGTAAAGCGTCTGGAATGTTGCACCCGAGTACCAGGGGACGAGAACTAAGACATATTTCAACACGTCTCCCAATCACATGGTTGATCATACTCTGGGTTCCACATGCATGTTTTAGCTGAAGGAAGAATCCCTTAAACCTGGAGAGTTGAGACCCGTGGAATGGGTACCATGCAATATGACTTCAAAGGGTCTTCATTTGCTCACCGAACCTCTCCAATCCTATCACTGCTGCGTTTATGCCCCTGTTCTCACGCTTGATTCTCTTTCGGAGACATAGCAATCCATACGTTTTAAGAAACTTACTAGTCAGGTACATTATTAGGCGTTTAATATGGGGTTTTGAGTCCATTTCGTTGAGCAAGGAGTAGCTCTTGTCTATTACATATTTGGCTTAAGGAACTTTATCTGTGCTCATTTCAATCTCTGGTTTTATGCAGCACCCCAACTCACCTTTCACCTTAAGCAAGCATAAGTTGGTTTTCTAAATTTGAGACCCTGTTCTGTTTTGTAATCCAGTTCCTGTGTAGCCAAGTTTACATTCCGTGTATTAGTGATATCTTATGATGTTTCTTTTTCTGTGTGACTTATTTCAGTTAGAATCATCATACCTGAATCCACTCATTATGCTGCTATGGGCCTGATGACATAGATTTCATTGCTGAGTGATATTGCATTGTACGTAAGTACCACAAATTCTTTATCCATTTTTCACTTTCTGCGATATTGAACTTTTCCCGTAAACGAGGTTGTTGTAAACAGAGCCGTCCCAAACTTTGGGGTGGCTGTGTCTTTTTGATTTTACTTTCCCTAAGCTATAGGACCATAAGTGGAAGTGCCCTAGGTTCTGTTGCTTTGTTTTTTAGATGTTTCAGGAAACACCATACACTTCTCCCGAGTGGCTGTTGGCAATTTACATCCCGCCCATCAGCATAACAAGGCTCCCAGTTCTCCATGGCCTGTCCTGCCTTTCTGGATTTTACACTTTTTTCAGATGGCCCTTTTGACCGGGGGGAAGTGAGACTTCATTGTAGTGCAGATTTCCTTTGCAAGCTTGCTTGGTTGGCCAAAAAGGGCGTATGCGTTTTTTCCTGAATATATTCAGGAAAAAACGCATACGCCCTTTTTGGCCAAGTGCATCATTGTGGACGTTCTGCCTCTTTTCCTATGCTTTAAATGCAATTCCAGTCTACCTCCTGAAATCGGGTTCCTGCAATTCTGCCCCGCTTTCAAGTCCTCTTGGCAGCCTTACTTCAGTATATTTTTGGACGATAGCTGTCATTTATAACTCTGCAAGTTTGTGAATTACAATGCCCCTGAGCTCCTTTCTTCAACTCGCTTTCTTGTCAGCTGGCCGCAATACCGCAGGATTGCTTCAGGCCCTAATCTGGTTCCGGCACGGCATGCTGAGCCTTTGGTTAATTCCTCTTGCTGGTGGGAAATGAGAGTTCAATTTGCCCGTCCAGACACCTCCAGCTAGTCTCTCATTGGTTCTCCCTATTCCTGTACATCTTCCGCCTAATTTGCAAACTGGGTCAAACAGGAGGTTAAAGGCACTGACTGTCCAACTCGGGATAGTGTTAGTAAAGCATCTGGAATGTTGCACCCGAGTACCAGGGGACGAGAACTGAGGCATATTGGAACACGTCTCCCGATCACACGATTGATCGTACTCTGGGTTCCACATGCATGCTTTAGCTGAAGGAAGAATCCCTTAAACCTGGAGAGTTGAGACCCGTGGAATGGGTACCATGCAATATGACTTCAAAGGGTCTTCATTTGCTCACCGAACCTCTCCAATCCTATCACTGCTGCGTTTATGCCCCTGTACACACGCTTGATTCTCTTTCCGAGACATAGCAATCCATAGGTTTTAAGATACTTACTAGTCAGGTACATTCTTAGGCGTTTAATATGGGGTGTTGAGTCCATTTGTTGAGCAAGGAGTAGCTCTTGTCTATTCCATATTTGGCTTAAGGAACTTTATCTGTGCTCATTTCAATCTCTGTTTTTATGCAGCACCCCAACTCATCTTTCCCCTTAAGCAAGCATAAGTTGGTTTTCTAAATTTGAGACCCTGTTCTGTTTTGTAATCCAGTTCCTGTGTAGCCAAGTTTACATTCCGTGTATTAGTGATATCTTATGATGTTTCTTTTTCTTGTGACTTATTTCAGTTAGAATCATCATACCTGAATCCACTCATTATGCTGCCACGGGCCTGATGACATAGATTTCATTGCTGAGTGATATTGCATTGTACGTAAGTACCACAACTTCTTTATCCATTTTTCACTTTCTGCGATATTGAACTTTTCCCGTAAACGAGGTTGTTGTAAACAGAGCCGTCCCAAACTTTGGGGTGGCTGTGTCTTTTTGATTTTAATTTCCCTAAGCTATAGGACCGTAAGTGGAAGTGCCCTAGGCTCTGTTGCTTTGTTTCTTAGATGTTTCAGGAAACACCATACACTTCTCCCCAGTGGCTGTTGGCAATTTACATCCCGCCCATCAGCATAACAAGGCTACCAGTTCTCCATGGCCTGTCCTGCCTTTCTGGATTTTACACTTTTTTCAGATGGCCCTTTTGACCGGGCGGAAGTGAGACTTCATTGTAGTGCAGATTTCCTTTGCAAGCTTGCTTGGTTGGCCAAAAAGGGCTTATGCGTTTTTTCCTGAATATATTCAGGAAAAAACGCATAAGCCCTTTTTGTCCAAGTGCATCATTGTGGACGTTCTGCCTCTTTTCCTATGCTTTAAATGCAATTCCAGTCTACCTCCTGAAATCGGGTTCCTGCAATTCTGCCCCGCTTTCAAGTCTTCTTGGCAGCCTTACTTCAGTATATTTTTGGACGATAGCTGTCATTTATAACTCTGCAGGTTTGTGAATTACAATGCCCCTGAGCTCCTTTCTTCAACTCGCTTTCTTGTCAGCTGGCCGCAATACCGCAGGATTCCTTCAGGCCCTAATCTGGTTCCGGCACGGCATGCTGAGCCTTTGGTTAATTCCTCTTGCTGGTGGGAAATGAGAGTTCAATTTGCCCGTCCAGACACCTCCAGCTAGTCTCTCATTGGTTCTCCCTATTCCTGTACATCTTCCGCCTAATTTGCAAACTGGGTCAAACAGGAGGTTAAAGGCACTGACTGTCCAACTCGGGAGAGTGTTAGTAAAGCGTCTGGAATGTTGCACCCGAGTACCAGGGGACGAGAACTGAGGCATATTGGAACACGTCTCCCGATCACACCATTGATCGTACTCTGGGTTCCACATGCATGCTTTAGCTGAAGGAAGAATCCCTTAAACCTGGAGAGTTGAGACCCGTGGAATGGGTACCATGCAATATGACTTCAAAGGGTCTTCATTTGCTCACCGAACCTCTCCAATCCTATCACTGCTGCGTTTATGCCCCTGTACACACGCTTGATTCTCTTTCCGAGACATAGCAATCCATAGGTTTTAAGATACTTACTAGTCAGGTACATTCTTAGGCGTTTAATATGGGGTGTTGAGTCCATTTCGTTGAGCAAGGAGTAGCTCTTGTCTATTCCATATTTGGCTTAAGGAACTTTATCTGTGCTCATTTCAATCTCTGTTTTTATGCAGCACCCCAACTCACCTTTCCCCTTAAGCAAGCATAAGTTGGTTTTCTAAATTTGAGACCCTGTTCTGTTTTGTAATCCAGTTCCTGTGTAGCCAAGTTTACATTCCGTGTATTAGTGATATCTTATGATGTTTCTTTTTCTGTGTGACTTATTTCAGTTAGAATCATCATACCTGAATCCACTCATTATGCTGCTACGGGCCTGATGACATAGATATCATTGCTGAGTGATACTGCATTGTACGTAAGTACCACAACTTCTTTATCCATTTTTCACTTTCTGTGATATTGAACTTGTCCCATAAACGAGTTTCTTGTAAACAGAGCCGTCCCAAACTTTGGGGTGGCTGTGTCTTTTTGATTTTAATTTCCCTAAGCTATAGGACCATAAGTGGAAGTGCCCTAGGCTCTGTTGCTTTGTTTCTTAGATGTTTCAGGAAACACCATACACTTCTCCCAAGTGGCTGTTGGCAGTTTACATCCCGCCCATCAGCCTAACAAGGCTCCCAGTTCTCCATGGCCTGTCCTGCCTTTCTGGATTTTACACTTTTTTCAGATGGCCCTTTTTACCGGGGGAAAGTGAGACTTCACTGTAGTGCAGATTTCCTTTGCAAGCTTGCTTGGTTGGCCGAAAAGGGCGTATGCGTTTTTTCCTGAATATATTCAGGAAAAAACGCATACGCCCTTTTTGGCCAAGTGCATCATTGTCGACGTTCTGCCTCTTTTCCTATGCTTTAAATGCAATTCCAGTCTACCTCCTGAAATTGGTTTCCTGCAACTCTGCCCCGCTTTCAAGTCCTCTTGGCAGCCTTACTTCAGTATATTTTTGGACGATAGCTGTCATTTATAACTCTGCAGGTTTGTGAATTACAGTGTCCCTGAGCTCCTTTTTTCAACCCGCTTTCTTGTGAGCTGGCCGCAACACGGCTGGATTGCTTCAGGCCCTAATCTGGTTCCGGCATGGCACGGTGAGCCTTTGGTTAATTCCTCTTCCTGGTGGGAAATGAGATTTAAATTTGCCCGTCCAGACACCTCCAGCTCTTCTCTCATTGGTTCTCCCTATTCCTGTTCATCTTCCGCAGAAATTGCAAACTGGGCCAAACAGGAGGTTAAAGGCACTGACTCTCCAAGTCGGGAGAGTGTTAGTAAAGCGTCTGGAATGCTGCACCCGAGTACCAGGGGACGAGAACTGAGACATATTGGAACACGTCTCCCGATCACACGGTTGATCATATTCTGGGTTCCACATGCATGATTTAGCTGAAGGAAGAATCCCTTAAACCTGGAGAGTTGAGACCCGTGGAATGGGTACCATGCAATATGACTTCAAAGGGTCTTCATTTGCTCACCGAACCTCTCCAATGCTATCACTGCTGCGTTTATGCCCCTGTACACACGCTTGATTCTCTTTCCGAGACATAGCAATCCATAGGTTTTAAGATACTTACTAGTCAGGTACATTCTTAGGCGTTTAATATGGGGTGTTGAGTCCATTTCGTTGAGCAAGGAGTAGCTCTTGTCTATTCCATATTTGGCTTAAGGAACTTTATCTGTGCTCATTTCATTCTCTGGTTTTATGCAGCACCCCAACTCACCTTTCCCCTTAAGCAAGTATAAGTTGGTTTTTCTAAATTTGAGACCCTGTTCTGTTTTGTAATTCAGTTCCTGTGTAGCCAAGTTTACATTCCGTGTATTAGTGATTTCTTATGATGTTTCATTTTCTGTGTGACTTATTTCAGTTAGAATCATCATACCTGAACCCACTCATTTTTTGCTACAGGCCTGTTGACATAGATTTCATTGCTGAGTGATATTGCATTGTACGTAAGTACCAAAAATTCTTTATCCATTTTTCACTTTCAGCAATATTGAACTTGTACCGTAAAAGAGGTTATTGTAAACAGAGACGTCCCAAACTTTGGGGTGGCTGTGTCTTTTTGATTTTAATTTCCCTAAGCTATAGGACCATAAGTGGAAGTGCCCTAGGCTCTGTTGCTTTGTTTTTTAGATGTTTCAGGAAACACCATACACTTCTCCTGAGTGGCTGTTGGCAATTTACATCCCGCCCATCAGCATAACAAGGCTCCCAGTTCTCCATGGCCTGTCCTGCCTTTCTGGATTTTACACTTTATTCACATGGCCGTTTTCACTGGGGGGAAGTGAGACTTCATTGTAGTGCAGATTTCATTTGCAAGCTTTCTTGGTTGGCCAAAAAGGGCGTATGCGTTTTTTCCTGAATATATTCAGGAAAAAACGCATACGCCCTTTTTGGCCAAGTGCATCATTGTGGACGTTCTGCCTCTTTTCCTATGCTTTAAATGCAATTCCAGTCTACCTCCTGAAATCGGTTTCCTGCAATTCTGCCCCACATTCAAGTCCTCTTGGCAGCCTTACTTCAGTATATTTTTGGACGATAGCTGTCATTTATAACTCTGCAGGTTTGTGAATTACAGTGCCCCTGAGCTCCTTTCTTCAACTCACTTTCTTGTGAGCTGGCCGCAACACCGCAGGATTGCTTCAGGCCCTAAACTGGTTCCGGCACGGCACGCTGAGCCTTTGGTTAATTCCTCTTCCTGGTGGGAAATGAGAGTTAAATTTGCCCGTCCAGACACCTCCAGCTAGTCTCTCATTGGTTCTCCCTATTCCTGTTCATCTTCCGCAGAAATTGCAAACTGGGCCAAACAGGAGGTTAAAGGCACTGACTCTCCATGTCGGGAGAGTGTTAGTAAAGTGTCTGGAATGTTGCACCCGAGTACCAGGGGACGAGAACTGAGACATATTGGAACACGTCTCCCGATCACATGGTTGATCATACTCTGGGTTCCACATGCATGTTTTAGCTGAAGGAAGAATCCCTTAAACCTGGAGAGTTGAGACCCGTGGAATGGGTACCATGCAATATGACTTCAAAGGGTCTTCGTTTGCTCACTGAACCTCTCCAATCCTATCACTGCTGCGTTTCTGCCCCTGTACACATGCTTGATTCTCTTTCCGAGACATAGCAATCCATAGGTTTTAAGATACTTACTAGTCAGGTACATTCTTAGGCATTTAATATGCGGTTTTGAGTCCATTTCGTTGAGCAAGGAGTAGCTCTTGTCTATTACATATTTGCCTTAAGGAACTTTATCTGTGCTCATTTCAATCTGTGTTTTTGTGCAGCACCCCAACTCATCTTTCCCCTTAAGCAAGCATAAGTTGGTTTTCTAAATTTGAGACCCTGTTCTGTTTTGTAATCCAGTTCCTGTGTAGCCAAGTTTACATTCCGTGTATTAGTGATATCTTATGATGTTTCTTTTTCTTGTGACTTATTTCAGTTAGAATCATCATACCTGAATCCACTCATTATGCTGCCACGGACCTGATGACATAGATTTCATTGCTGAGTGATATTGCATTGTACGTAAGTACCACAACTTCTTTATCCATTTTTCACTTTCTGCGATATTGAACTTTTCCCGTAAACGAGGTTGTTGTAAACAGAGCCGTCCCAAACTTTGGGGTGGCTGTGTCTTTTTGATTTTAATTTCCCTAAGCTATAGGACCATAAGTGGAAGTGCCCTAGGCTCTGTTGCTTTGTTTCTTAGATGTTTCAGGAAACACCATACACTTCTCCCAAGTGGCTGTTGGCAGTTTACATCCCGCCCATCAGCATAACAAGGCTCCCAGTTCTCCATGGCCTGTCCTGCCTTTCTGGATTTTACACTTTTTTCAGATGGCCCTTTTTACCGGGGGAAAGTGAGACTTCACTGTAGTGCAGATTTCCTTTGCAAGCTTGCTTGGTTGGCCAAAAAGGGCGTATGCGTTTTTTCCTGAATATATTCAGGAAAAAACGCATATGCCCTTTTTGGCCAAGTGCATCATTGTCGACGTTCTGCCTCTTTTCCTATGCTTTAAATGCAATTCCAGTCTACCTCCTGAAATTGGTTTCCTGCAACTCTGCCCCGCTTTCAAGTCCTCTTGGCAGCCTTACTTCAGTATATTTTTGGACGATAGCTGTCATTTATAACTCTGCAGGTTTGTGAATTACAGTGTCCCTGAGCTCCTTTTTTCAACCCGCTTTCTTGTGAGCTGGCCGCAACACGGCTGGATTGCTTCAGGCCCTAATCTGGTTCCGGCATGGCACGGTGAGCCTTTGGTTAATTCCTCTTCCTGGTGGGAAATGAGATTTAAATTTGCCCGTCCAGACACCTCCAGCTAGTCTCTCATTGGTTCTCCCTATTCCTGTTCATCTTCCGCAGAAATTGCAAACTGGGCCAAACAGGAGGTTAAAGGCACTGACTCTCCAAGTCGGGAGAGTGTTAGTAAAGCGTCTGGAATGTTGCACCCGAGTACCAGGGGACGAGAACTGAGACATATTGGAACACGTCTCCCGATCACACGGTTGATCATATTCTGGGTTCCACATGCATGATTTAGCTGAAGGAAGAATCCCTTAAACCTGGAGAGTTGAGACCCGTGGAATG
The DNA here is from genome assembly GCF_937001465.1 of Orcinus orca. NCBI lineage: Eukaryota > Metazoa > Chordata > Mammalia > Artiodactyla > Delphinidae > Orcinus > Orcinus orca. The sequence goes on along the minus strand of NW_026043920.1, from coordinate 74,822 downwards.
GGTACCATGCAATATGACTTCAAAGGGTCTTCATTTGCTCACCGAACCTCTCCAATCCTATCACTGCTGCGTTTATGCCCCTGTACACACGCTTGATTCTCTTTCCGAGACATAGCAATCCATAGGTTTTAAGATACTTACTAGTCAGGTACATTCTTAGGCGTTTAATATGGGGTGTTGAGTCCATTTCGTTGAGCAAGGAGTAGCTCTTGTCTATTCCATATTTGGCTTAAGGAACTTTATCTGTGCTCATTTCAATCTCTGGTTTTATGCAGCACCCCAACTCACCTTTCCCCTTAAGCAAGTATAAGTTGGTTTTTCTAAATTTGAGACCCTGTTCTGTTTTGTAATTCAGTTCCTGTGTAGCCAAGTTTACATTCCGTGTATTAGTGATATCTTATGATGTTTCTTTTTCTGTGTGACTTATTTCAGTTAGAATCATCATACCTGAACCCACTCATTTTTTGCTACAGCCCTGTTGACATAGATTTCATTGCTGAGTGATATTGCATTGTACGTAAGTACCAAAAATTCTTTATCCATTTTTCACTTTCAGCAATATTGAACTTGTACTGTAAAAGAGGTTATTGTAAACAGAGACGTCCCAAACTTTGGGGTGGCTGTGTCTTTTTGATTTTAATTTCCCTAAGCTATAGGACCATAAGTGGAAGTGCCCTAGGCTCTGTTGCTTTGTTTTTTAGATGTTTCAGGAAACACCATACACTTCTCCTGAGTGGCTGTTGGCAATTTACATCCCGCCCATCAGCATAACAAGGCTCCCAGTTCTCCATGGCCTGTCCTGCCTTTCTGGATTTTACACTTTATTCACATGGCCGTTTTCACTGGGGGGAAGTGAGACTTCATTGTAGTGCAGATTTCATTTGCAAGCTTTCTTGGTTGGCCAAAAAGGGCGTATGCGTTTTTTCCTGAATATATTCAGGAAAAAACGCATACGCCCTTTTTGGCCAAGTGCATCATTGTGGACGTTCTGCCTCTTTTCCTATGCTTTAAATGCAATTCCAGTCTACCTCCTGAAATCGGTTTCCTGCAATTCTGCCCCACATTCAAGTCCTCTTGGCAGCCTTACTTCAGTATATTTTTGGACGATAGCTGTCATTTATAACTCTGCAGGTTTGTGAATTACAGTGCCCCTGAGCTCCTTTCTTCAACTCGCTTTCTTGTGAGCTGGCCGCAACACCGCAGGATTGCTTCAGGCCCTAATCTGGTTCCGGCACGGCACGCTGAGCCTTTGGTTAATTCCTCTTCCTGGTGGGAAATGAGAGTTCAATTTGCCCGTCCAGACACCTCCAGCTAGTCTCTCATTGGTTCTCCCTATTCCTGTTCATCTTCCGCAGAAATTGCAAACTGGGCCAAACAGGAGGTTAAAGGCACTGACTCTCCAAGTCGGGAGAGTGTTAGTAAAGCGTCTGGAATGTTGCACCCGAGTAGCAGGGGACGAGAACTGAGCCATATTGGAACACGTCTCCCGATCACACGGTTGATCATACTCTGGGTTCCACATGCATGATTAGGCTGAAGGAAGAATCCCTTAAACCTGGAGAGTTGAGACCCGTGGAATGGGTACCATGCAATATGACTTCAAAGGGTCTTCATTTGCTCACCGAACCTCTCCAATCCTATCACTGCTGTGTTTATGCCCCTGTACACACGCTTGATTCTCTTTCGGAGACATAGCGATCCATAGGTTTTAAGATACTTACTAGTCAGGTACATTCTTAGGCGTTTTATATGGGGTGTTGAGTCCATTTCGTTGAGCAAGGAGTAGCTCTTGTCTATTCCATATTTGGCGTAAGGAACTTTATCTGTGCTCATTTCAATCTCTGGTTTTATGCAGCACCCCAACTCACCTTTCCCCTTAAGCAAGCATAAGTTGGTTTTCTAAATTTGAGACCCTGTTCTCTTTTGTAATCCAGTTCCTGTGTAGCCAAGTTTACATTCCGTGTATTAGTGATATCTTATGATGTTTCTTTTTCTGTGTGACTTATTTCAGTTAGAATCATCATACCTGAATCCACTCATTATGCTGCTACGGGCCTGATGAGATAGATTTAATTGCTGAGTGATATTGCATTGTACGTATGTACCACAACTTCTTTATCCATTTTTCACTTTCTGCAATATTGAACTTGCCCCGTAAACGAGTTTCTTGTAAACAGAGCCGTCCCAAACTTTGGGGTGGCTGTGTCTTTTTGATTTTAATTTCCCTAAGCTATAGGACCATAAGTGGAAGTGCCCTAGGCTCTGTTGCTTTGTTTTTTAGATATTTCAGGAAACACCATACACTTCTCCTGAGTGGCTGTTGGCAATTTATATCCCGCCCATCAGCATAACAAGGCTCCCAGTTCTCCATGGCCTGTCCTGCCTTTCTGAATTTTACACTTTTTTCAGATGGCCCTTTTGACCAGGGGGAAGTGAGACTTCACTGTAGTGCAGATTTCCTTTGCAAGCTTGCTTGGTTGGCCAAAAAGGGCGTATGCGTTTTTTCCTGAATATATTCAGGAAAAAACGCATACGCCCTTTTTGGCCAAGTGCATCATTGTGGACGTTCTGCCTCTTTTCCTATGCTTTAAATGCAATTCCAGTCTACCTCCTGAAATCGGTTTCCTGCAATTCTGCCCCGTTTTCAAGTCCTCTTGGCAGCCTTACTTCAGTATATTTTTGGACGATAGCTGTCATTTATAACTCTGCAGGTTTGTGAATTACAGTACCCCTGAGCTCCTTTCTTCAACTCGCTTTCTTGTGAGCTGGCCGCAACACCGCAGGATTGCTTCTGGCCATAATCTTGTTCTGGCACGGCCCGCTGAGCCTATGGTTAATTCCTCTTCCTGGTGGGAAATGAGAGTTAAATTTGCCCGTCCAGACACCTCCAGCTAGTCTCTCATTGGTTCTCCCTATTCCTGTTCATCTTCCGCAGAAATTGCAAACTGGGCCAAACAGGAGGTTAAAGGCACTGACTCTCCAAGTCGGGAGAGTGTTAGTAAAGTGTCTGGAATGTTGCACCCGAGTACCAGGGGACGAGAACTGAGACATATTGGAACACGTCTCCCGATCACATGGTTGATCATGCTCTGGGTTCCACATGCATGCTTTAGCTGAAGGAAGAATCCCTTAAACGTGGAGAGTTGAGACCCGTGGAATGGGTACCATGCAATATGACTTCAAAGGGTCTTCATTTGCTCACCGAACCTCTCCAATCCTATCACTGCTGCGTTTATGCCCCTGTACAAACGCTTGATTCTCTTTTGGAGACATAGCGATCCATACGTTTTAAGATACTTTCTACTCAGCTACATTCTTAGGCGTTTAATATGGGGTGTTGAGTCCATTTCGTTGAGCAAGGAGTAGCTCTTGTCTACTCCATATTTGGCTTAAGGAACTTTATCTGTGCTCATTTCAATCTCTGTTTTTATCCAGCACCCCAACTCACCTTTCCCCTTAAGCAAGCATAAGTTGGTTTTCTAAATTTGAGACCCTGTTCTCTTTTGTAATCCAGTTCCTCTGTAGCCAAGTTTACATTCCGTGTATTAGTGATATCTTATGATGTTTCTTTTTCTGTGTGACTTATTTCAGTTAGAATCATCATACCTGAATCCACTCATTATGCTGCTATGGGCCTGATGACATAGATTTCATTGCTGAGTGATATTGCATTGTACGTAAGTACCACAACTTCTTTATCCATTTTTCACTTTCTGCGATATTGAACTTGTCCCATAAACGAGTTTCTTGTAAACAGAGCCGTCCCAAACTTTGGGGTGGCTGTGTCTTTTTGATTTTAATTTCCCTAAGCTATAGGACCATAAGTGGAAGTGCCCTAGGTTCTGTTGCTTTGTTCTTTAGATGTTTCAGGAAACACCATACACTTCTCCCGAGTGGCTGTTGGCAATATACATCCTGCCCATCAGCATAACAAGTCTCCCAGTTCTCCATGGCCTGTCCTGCCTTTCTGGATTTTACGCTTTTTTCAGATGGCCCTTTTGACCGGGGGGAAGTGAGACTTCACTGTAGTGCAGATTTCCTTTGCAAGCTTGCTTGGTTGGCCAAAAAGGGCGTATGCGTTTTTTCCTGAATATATTCAGGAAAAAACGCATACGCCCTTTTTGGCCAAGTGCATCATTGTCGACGTTCTGCCTCTTTTCCTATGCTTTAAATGCATTTCCAGTCTACCTCCTGAAATCGGTTTCCTGCAATTCTGCCCCGCTTTCAAGTCCTCTTGGCAGCCTTACTTCAGTATATTTTTGGACGATAGCTGTCATTTATAACTCTGCAGGTTTGTGAATTACAGTGCCCCTGAGCTCCTTTCTTCAACTCGCTTTCTTGTGAGCTGGCCGCAACACCGCAGGATTGCTTCTGGCCCTAATCTGGTTCCGGCACGGCATGCTGATCCTTTGGTTAATTCCTCTTCCTGGTGGGAAATGAGAGTTAAATTTGCCCCTCCAGACACCTCCAGCTAGTCTCTCATTGGTTCTCCCTATTCCTGTTCATCTTCCGCAGAAATTGCAAACTGGGCCAAACAGGAGGTTAAAGGCACTGACTCTCCAAGTCGGGAGAGTGTTAGTAAAGCGTCTGGAATGTTGCACCCGAGTACCAGGGGATGAGAACTGAGACATATTGGAACACGTCTTGCGATCACACGGTTGATCATACTCTGTGTTCCACATGCATGCTTTAGCTGAAGGAAGAATCCCTTAAACCAGGAGAGTTGAAACCCGTGGAATGGGTACCATGCAATATGATTTCAAACGGTCTTCATTTGCTCACCAAACCTCTCCAATCCTATCACTGCTGCGTTTATGCCCCTGTACACACGCTTGATTCTCTTTTGGAGACATAGCAATCCATAGGTTTTAAGATACTTACTAGTCAGCTACATTCTTAGGCGTTTAATATGTGGTGTTGAGTCCATTTCTTTGAGCAAGGAGTAGCTATTGTCTATTACATATTTGGCTTAAGGAACTTTATCTGTGCTCATTTCAATCTCTGGTTTTATGCAGCACCCCAACTCACCTTTCCCCTTAAGCAAGCATAAGTTGGTTTTCTAAATTTGAGACCCTGTTCTCTTTTGTAATCCAGTTCCTGTGTAGCCAAGTTTACATTCCGTGTATTAGTGATATCTTATGATGTTTCTTTTTCTGTGTGACTTATTTCAGATAGAATCATCATACCTGAATCCACTCATTATGCTGCTACGGGCCTGATGACATAGATTTCATTGCTGAGTGATATTGCATTGTACGTAAGTACCAAAACTTCTTTATCCATTTTTCACTTTCTGCGATATTGAACTTGTCCCGTAAACGAGTTTCTTGTAAACAGAGCCGTCCCAAACTTAGGGGTGGCTGTGTCTTTTTGATTTTAATTTCCCTACGCTATAGGACCATAAGTGGAAGTGCCCTAGGCTCTGTTGCTTTGTTTCTCAGATGTTTCAGGAAACACCATACACTTCTCCCGAGTGGCTGTTGGCAATTTATATCCCGCCCATCAGCATAACAAGGCTCCCAGTTCTCCATGGCCTGTCCTGCCTTTTGGATTTTACACTTTTTTCAGATGGCCCTTTTGACCAGGGGCAAGTGAGACTTCATTGTAGTGCAGATTTCCTTTGCAAGCTTGCTTGGTTGGCCAAAAAGGGCGTATGTGTTTTTTCCTGAATATATTCAGGAAAAAACGCATACGCCCTTTTTGGCCAAGTGCATCATTGTGGACGTTCTGCCTCTTTTCCTATGCTTTAAATGCAATTCCAGTCTACCTCCTGAAATCGGTTTCCTGCAATTCTGCCCCGTTTTCAAGTCCTCTTGGCAGCCTTACTTCAGTATATTTTTGGACGATAGCTGTCATTTATAACTCTGCAGGTTTGTGAATTACAGTGCCCCTGAGCTCCTTTCTTCAACTCGCTTTCTTGTGAGCTGGCCGCAACACCGCAGGATTGCTTCTGGCCCTTATCTTGTTCTGGCACGGCCCGCTGAGCCTATGGTTAATTCCTCTTCCTGGTGGGAAATGAGAGTTAAATTTGCCCGTCCAGACACCTCCAGCTAGTCTCTCTTTGGTTCTCCCTATTCCTGTTCATCTTCCGCAGATATTGCAAACTGGGCCAAACAGGAGGTTAAAGGCACTGACTCTCCAAGTCGGGAGAGTGTTAGTAAAGCGTCTGGAATGTTGCACCCGAGTACCAGGGGATGAGAACTGAGACATATTGGAACACGTCTCGCGATCACACGGTTGATCATACTCTGTGTTCCACATGCATGCTTTAGCTGAAGGAAGAATCCCTTAAACCAGGAGAGTTGAAACCCGTGGATTGGGTACCATGCAATATGATTTCAAACGGTCTTCATTTGCTCACCAAACCTCTCCAATCCTATCACTGCTGCGTTTATGCCCCTGTACACACGCTTGATTCTCTTTTGGAGACATAGCAATCCATAGGTTTTAAGATACTTACTAGTCAGCTACATTCTTAGGCGTTTAATATGGGGTGTTGAGTCCATTTCTTTGAGCAAGGAGTAGCTATTGTCTATTACATATTTGGCTTAAGGAACTTTATCTGTGCTCATTTCAATCTCTGGTTTTATGCAGCACCCCAACTCACCTTTCCCCTTAAGCAAGCATAAGTTGGTTTTCTAAATTTGAGACCCTGTTCTCTTTTGTAATCCAGTTCCTGTGTAGCCAAGTTTACATTCCGTGTATTAGTGATATCTTATGATGTTTCTTTTTCTGTGTGACTTATTTCAGATAGAATCATCATACCTGAATCCACTCATTATGCTGCTACGGGCCTGATGACATAGATTTCATTGCTGAGTGATATTGCATTGTACGTAAGTACCAAAACTTCTTTATCCATTTTTCACTTTCTGCGATATTGAACTTGTCCCGTAAACGAGTTTCTTGTAAACAGAGCCGTCCCAAACTTAGGGGTGGCTGTGTCTTTTTGATTTTAATTTCCCTAAGCTATAGGACCATAAGTGGAAGTGCCCTAGGCTCTGTTGCTTTGTTTCTCAGATGTTTCAGGAAACACCATACACTTCTCCCGAGTGGCTGTTGGCAATTTATATCCCGCCCATCAGCATAACAAGGCTCCCAGTTCTCCATGGCCTGTCCTGCCTTTCTGGATTTTACACTTTTTTCAGATGGCCCTTTTGACCAGGGGCAAGTGAGACTTCATTGTAGTGCAGATTTCCTTTGCAAGCTTGCTTGGTTGGCCAAAAAGGGCGTATGCGTTTTTTCGTGAATATATTCAGGAAAAAACGCATACGCCCTTTTTGGCCAAGTGCATCATTGTGGACGTTCTGCCTCTTTTCCTATGCTTTAAATGCAATTCCAGTCTACCTCCTGAAATCGGTTTCCTGCAATTCTGCCCCGTTTTCAAGTCCTCTTGGCAGCCTTACTTCAGTATATTTTTGGACGATAGCTGTCATTTATAACTCTGCAGGTTTGTGAATTACAGTGCCCCTGAGCTCCTTTCTTCAACTCGCTTTCTTGTGAGCTGGCCGCAACACCGCAGGATTGCTTCTGGCCCTAATCTTGTTCTGGCACGGCCCGCTGAGCCTATGGTTAATTCCTCTTCCTGGTGGGAAATGAGAGTTAAATTTGCCCGTCCAGACACCTCCAGCTAGTCTCTCATTGGTTCTCCCTATTCCTGTTCATCTTCCGCAGATATTGCAAACTGGGCCAAACAGGAGGTTAAAGGCACTGACTCTCCAAGTCGGGAGAGTGTTAGTAAAGCGTCTGGAATGTTGCACCCGAGTACCAGGGGATGAGAACTGAGACATATTGGAACACGTCTTGCGATCACACGGTTGATCATACTCTGTGTTCCACATGCATGCTTTAGCTGAAGGAAGAATCCCTTAAACCAGGAGAGTTGAAACCCGTGGAATGGGTACCATGCAATATGATTTCAAACGGTCTTCATTTGCTCACCAAACCTCTCCAATCCTATCACTGCTGCGTTTATGCCCCTGTACACACGCTTGATTCTCTTTTGGAGACATAGCAATCCATAGGTTTTAAGATACTTACTAGTCAGCTACATTCTTAGGCGTTTAATATGGGGTGTTGAGTCCATTGCATTGAGCAAGGAGTAGCTATTGTCTATTACATATTTGGCTTAAGGAACTTTATCTGTGCTCATTTCAATCTCTGGTTTTATGCAGCACCCCAACTCACCTTTCCCCTTAAGCAAGCATAAGTTGGTTTTCTAAATTTGAGACCCTGTTCTCTTTTGTAATCCAGTTCCTGTGTAGCCAAGTTTACATTCCGTGTATTAGTGATATCTTATGATGTTTCTTTTTCTGTGTGACTTATTTCAGATAGAATCATCATACCTGAATCCACTCATTATGCTGCTACGGGCCTGATGACATAGATTTCATTGCTGAGTGATATTGCATTGTACGTAAGTACCCAAACTTCTTTATCCATTTTTCACTTTCTGCGATATTGAACTTGTCCCGTAAATGAGGTTTTTGTAAACAGAGCCGTCCCAAACTTAGGGGTGGCTGTGTCTTTTTGATTTTAATTTCCCTAAGCTATAGGACCATAAGTGGAACTGCCCTAGGCTCTGTTGCTTTGTTTCTCAGATGTTTCAGGAAACACCATACACTTCTCCCGAGTGGCTGTTGGCAATTTACATCCCGCCCATCAGCATAACAAGGCTCCCAGTTCTCCATGGCCTGTCCTGCTTTTCTGGATTTTACACATTTTTCAGATGGTCCTTTTGACCGGGGGGAATTGAGACTTCATTGTAGTGCAGATTTCCTTTGCAAGCTTGCTTGGTTGGCCAAAAAGTGCGTATGCGTTTTTTCCTGAATATATTCTGGAAAAAACGCATACGACCTTTTTGGCCAAGTGCATCATTGTCGACGTTCTGCCTCTTTTCCTATGCTTTAAATGCAATTCCAGTCTACCTCCTGAAATCGGTTTCCTGCAATTCTGCCCCACTTTCAAGTCCTCTTGGCAGCCTTACTTCAGTATATTTTTGGACGATAGCTGTCATTTATAACTCTGCAGGTTTGTGAATTACAGTGCCCCTGAGCTCCTTTCTTCAACTCGCTTTCTTGTGAGCTGGCCGCAACACCGCAGGATTGCTTCAGGCCCTAATCTGGTTGAGCCACGGCCCGCTGAGCCTTTGGTTAATTCCTCTTCCAGGTGGGAAATGAGAGTTAAATTTGCCCGTCCATACACCTCCAGCTAGTCTCCAATTGGTTCTCCCTATTCCTGTTCATCTTCCGCAGAAATTGCAAACTGGGCCAAACAGGAGGTTAAAGGCACTGACTCTCCAAGTCGGGAGAGTGTTAGTAAAGCGTCTGGAATGTTGCACCCGAGTACCAGGGGACGAGAACTGAGACATATTGGAACACGTCTCCCGATCACACGGTTGATCATACTCTGGGTTCCACATGCATGATTTAGCTGAAGGAAGAATCCCTTAAACCTGGAGAGTTGAGACCCGTGGAATGGGTACCATGCAATATGACTTCAAAGGGTCTTCATTTTCTCACCGAACCTCTCCAATCCTATCACTGCTGCGTTTATGCCCCTGTACACATGCTTGATTCTTTTTCGGTGACATAGCGATCCATAGGTTTTAAGATACTTACTAGTCAGGTACATTCTTAGGCATTTAATATCGGGTGTTGAGTCCATTTCATTGAGCAAGGAGTAGCTCTTGTCTATTCCATATTTGGCTTAAGGAACTTTATCTGTGCTCATTTCAATCTCTGGTTTTATTCAGCACCCCAACTCACCTTTCCCCTTAAGCAAGCATAAGATGCTTTTCTAAATTTGAGACCCTGTTCTCTTTTGTAATCCAGTTCCTGTGTAGCCAAGTTTACATTCCGTGTATTAGTGATATCTTATGATGTTTCTTTTTCTGTGTGACTTATTTCAGTTAGAATCATCATACCTGAATCCACTCATTATGCTGCTACGTGCCTGATGACATAGATATCATTGCTGAGTGATACTGCATTGTACGTAAGTACCACAACTTCTTTATCCATTTTTCACTTTCTGTGATATTGAACTTGTCCCATAAACGAGTTTCTTGTAAACAGAGCCGTCCCAAACTTAGGGGTGGCTGTGTCTTTTTGATTTTAATTTCCCTAAGCTATAGGACCATAAGTGGAAGTGCCCTAGGCTCTGTTGCTTTGTTTTTTAGATGTTTCAGGAAACACCATACACTTCTCCCCAGTGGCTGTTGGCAATATACATCCTGCCCATCAGCATAACAAGGCTCCCAGCTCTCCATGGCCTGTCCTGCCTTTCTGGATTTTACACTCTTTTCAGATGTCCCTTTTGACCGGGAGGAAGTGAGACTTCATTGTAGTGCAGATTTCCTTTGCAAGCTTGCTTGGTTGGCCAAAAAGGGCGTATGCGTTTTTTCCTGAATATATTCAGGAAAAAACGCATACGCTCTTTTTGGTCAAGTGCATCATTGTCGACGTTCTGCTTCTTTTCCTATGCTTTAAATGCAATTCCAGTCTACCTCCTGAAATCGGTTTCCTGCAATTCTGCCCCGCTTTCAAGTCCTCTTGGCAGCCTTACTTCAGTATATTTTTGGACGATAGCTGTCATTTATAACTCTGCAGGTTTGTGAATTACAGTGCCCCTGAGCTCCTTTCTTCAACTCGCTTTCTTGTGAGCTGGCCGCAACACCGCAGAATTGCTTCAGGCCCTAATATGGTTCCCGCACGGCATGCTGATGTTTTGGTTAATTCCTCTTCCAGGTGGGAAATGAGAGTTAAATTTGCCCGTCCAGACACCTCCAGCTAGTCTCTCATTGGTTCTCCCTATTCCTGTTCATCTTCCGCAGATATTGCAAAGTGGGCCAAACAGGAATTTAAAGGCACTGACTCTATAAGTCGGGAGAGTGTTAGTAAAGCATCTGGAATGTTGCACCCGAGTACCAGGGGACGAGAACTGATACATATTGGAACACGTCTCCCGATAACACGGTTGATCATACTCTGGGTTCCACATGCATGCTTTAGCTGAAGGAAGAATCCCTTAAAACTGGAGAGTTGAGACCCGTGGAATGGGTACCATGCAATATGACTTCAAAGGGTCTTCATTTGCTCACCGAACCTCTCCAATCCTATCACTGCTGCGTTTATGCCCCTTTACACATGCTGGATTCTCTTTCGGAGACATAGCGATCGATAGGTTTTAAAATACTTACTAGTCAGGGACATTCTTAGGTGTTTAATATGGGGTTTGAGTCCATTTCGTTGAGCAAGGAGTAGCTCTTGTCTATTACATATTTGGCTTAAGGAACTTTATCTGTGTTCATTTCAATCTCTGGTTTTATGCAGCACCACAACTCACATTTCCCCTTAAGCAAGCATAAGTTGGTTTTCTAAATTTGAGACCCTGTTCTCTTTTGTAATCCAGTTCCTGTGTAGCCAAGTTTACATTCCATGTATTAGTGATATCTTATGATGTTTCTTTTTCTGTGTGACTTATTTCAGTTAGAATCATCATACCGGTATCCACTTTATGCTGCTACGGGCATGATGACATAGATTTCATTGCTGAGTGATATTGCATTGTACGTAAGTACCAAAACTTCTTTATCCATTTTTCACTTTCTGCGATATTGAACTTGTCCCGTAAATGAGGTTCTTGTAAACAGAGCCGTCCCAAACTTTGGGGTAGCTGTGTCTTTTTGATTTTAATTTCCCTAAGCTATAGGACCATAAGTGGAAGTGCCCTAGGCTCTGTTGCTTTGTTTCTCAGATGTTTCAGGAAACACCATACACTTCTCCCAAGCGGCTGTTGGCAATTTACATCCCGCCCATCAGCATAACAAGGCTCCCAGTTCTCCATGGCCTGTCCTGCTTTTCTGGATTTTACACTTTTTTCAGATGGCCCTTTTGACTGTGGGGAAGTGAGACTTCATTGTAGTGCAGATTTCTTTTGCAAGCTTGCTTGGTTGGCCAAAAAGTGCATATGCGTTTTTTCCTGAATATATTCAGGAAAAAACGCATACGCCCTTTTTGGCCAAGTGCATCATTGTCGACGTTCTGCCTCTTTTCCTATGCTTTAAATGCAATTCCAGTCTACCTCCTGAAATCGGTTTCCTGCAATTCTGCCCTGCTTTCAAGTCCTCTTGGCAGCCTTACTTCAGTATATTTTTGGACGATAGCTGTCATTTATAACTCTGCAGGTTTGTGAATTACAGTGCCCCTGAGCTCCTTTCTTCAACTCGCTTTCTTGTGAGCTGGCCGCAACACCGCAGGATTGCTTCAGGCCCTAATCTGGTTCCGGCACGGCACGCTGAGCCTTTGGTTAATTCCTCTTCCTGGTGGGAAATGAGAGTTCAATTTGCCCGTCCAGACACCTCCAGCTAGTCTCTCATTGGTTCTCCCTATTCCTGTTCATCTTCCGCAGAAATTGCAAACTGGGCCAAACAGGAGGTTAAAGGCACTGACTCTCCAAGTCGGGAGAGTGTTAGTAAAGCGTCTGGAATGTTGCACCCGAGTACCAGGGGACGAGAACTGAGCCATATTGGAACACGTCTCCCGATGACACGGTTGATCATACTCTGGGTTCCACAGGCTTGTTTCAGCTGAAGGAAGAATCCCTTAAACCTGGAGAGTTGAGACCCGTGGAATGGGTACCATGCATTATGACTTCAAAGGGTCTTCATTTGCTCACCGAACCTCTCCAGTCCTATCACTGCTGCGTTTATGCAACTGTACACACGCTTGATTCTCTTTCAGAGACATAGCAATCCATAGGGTTTAAGATACTTAATAGTCAGGTACATTCTTAGGCGTTTAATATGGGGTGTTGAGTCCATTTCGTTGAGCAAGGAGTAGCTCTTGTCTATTCCATATTTGGCTTAAGGAACTTTATCTGTGCTCATTTCAATCTCTGGTTTTATGCAGCACCCCAACTCACCTTTCCCCTTAAGCAAGCATAAGTTGGTTTTCTTCATTTGAGACCCTGTTCTGTTTTGTAATTCAGTTTCTGTGTAGCCAAGTTTACATTCCATGTATTAGTGATATCTTATGATGTTTCTTTTTCTGTGTGACTTATTTCAGTTAGAATCGTCATACCTGAATCCACTCACTATGCTCCTACGGGCCTGATGACATAGATTTCATTGCTGAGTGATATTGCATTGTACGTCTGTACCACAACTTCTTTATCCATTTTTCACTTTCTGTGATATTGAACTTGTACCATAAACAAGGTTCTTGTAAACAGAGCCGTCCCAAACTTTGGGGTGGCTGTGTCTTTTTGATTTTAATTTCCCTAAGCTATAGGACCATAAGTGGAAGTGCCCTAGGCTCTGTTGCTTTGTTTTTTAGATGTTTCAGGAAACACCATACACTTCTCCCCAGTGGCTGTTGGCAATTTACATCCCGCCCTTCAGCATAACAAGGCTCCCAGTTCTCCATGGCCTGTCCTGCCTTTCTGGATTTTACACTTTTTTCAGATGGCCCTTTTGACCAGGGGGAAGTGAGACTTCATTGTAGTGCAGATTTCCTTTGCAAGCTTGCTTGGTTGGCCAAAAAGGGCGTATGCGTTTTTTCCTGAATATATTCAGGAAAAAACGCATACGCCCTTTATGGCCAAGTGCATCATTGTGGACGTTCTGCCTCTTTTCCTATGCTTTAAATGCAATTCCAGTCTACCTCCTGAAATCGGTTTCCTGCAATTCTGCCCCGCTTTCAAGTCCTCTTGGCAGCCTTACTTCAGTATATTTTTGGACGATAGCTGACATTTATAACTCTGCAGGTTTGTGAATTACAGTGCCCCTGAGCTCCTTTCTTCAACTCGCTTTCTTGTGAGCGGGCCACAACACCGCAGGATTGCTTCAGGCCCTAATCTGGTTCCGGCACGGCACGCTGAGCCTTTGGTTAATTCCTCTTCCTGGTGGGAAATGAGAGTTAAATTTGCCCGTCCAGACACCTCCATCTAGTCTCTCATTGCTCCTACCTATTCCTGTTCATCTTCTGCAGAAATTGCAATCTGGGCCAAACAGGAGGTTAAAGGCACTGACTCTCCAAGTCAGTAGAGTGTTAGTAAAGCGTCTGGAATGTTGCACCCGAGTACCAGTGGACGAAAACTGAGACATATTTGAAAACGTCTCCTGATCACACGGTTGATCATACTCTGGGTTCCACATGAATGTTTCAGCTGAAGGAAGAATCCCTTAAACCTGGAGAGTTGAGACCCGTGGAATGGGTAGCATGTAATATGACTTCAAAGGGTCATTCTTTGCTCACCGAAACTCTCAAATCCTATCACTGCTGCGTTTATGCCCCTGTACACATGCTTGATTCTCTTTCGGAGACATAACAATCCATAGGTTTTAAGATACTTACTAGTCATGTACATTCTTAGGCGTTTAATATGGGGTGTTGAGTCCATTTCGTTGAATAAGGAGTAGCTCTTGTCTATTACATATTTGGCTTAAGGAACTTTATCTGTGTTCATTTCAATCTCTGGTTTTATGCTCCATCCCAACTCACCTTTCCCCTTAAGCAAGCATAAGTTGGTTTTCTAAATTTGAGACCCTGTTCTGTTTTGTAATCCAGTTCCTGTGTAGCCAAGTTTACATTCCGTGTATTAGTGATATCTTATGATGTTTCTTTTTCTGTGTGACTTATTTCAGTTAGAATCATCATACCTGAACCCACTCATTTTGTGCTACAGGCGTGTTGACATAGATTTCATTGCTGAGTGGTATTGCATTGTACGTAAGTACCACAACTTCTTTATCCATTTTTCACTTTCTGCGATATTGAACTTGTACCATAAACGAGGTTCTTGTAAACAGAGCCGTCCCAAACATTTGGGTGGCTGTGTCTTTTTGATTTTAATTTCCCTAAGCTATAGGACCATAAGTGGAGGTGCCCTAGGCTCTGTTGCTTTGTTTTTTAGATGTTTCAGGAAACACCATACACTTCTCCCGAGTGAATATATTCAGGAAAAAACGCATACGCCTTTTTTGTCCAAGTGCATCATTGTGGACGTTCTGCCTCTTTTCCTATGCTTTAAATGCAATTCCAGTCTACCTCCTGAAATCGGTTTTCTGCAATTCTGCCCCGCTTTCAAGTCCTCTTGGCAGCCTTACTTCAGTATATTTTTGGACGATAGCTGTCATTTATAATTCTGCAGGTTTGTGAATTACAGGGGCCCTGAGCTCCTTTCTTCAACTCGCTTTCTTGTGAGCTGGCCGCAACACCGCTGGATTGCTTCAGGCCCTAATATTGTTCCGGCACGGCACGCTGAGCCTTTGGTTAATTCCTCTTCCTGGTGGGAAATGAGAGTTAAATTTGCCCGTCCAGACACCTCCAGCTAGTCTCTCATTGGTTCTCCCTATTCCTGTTCATCTTCTGCAGAAATTGCAAACTGGGCCAAACAGGAGGTTAAAGGCACTGACTCTCCAAGTCGGGAGAGTGTTAGTAAAGCGTCTGGAATGTTGCACCCGAGTACCAGGGGACGAGAATTGAGACATATTGGAACACGTCTCCCGATCACACGGTTGATCATACTCTGGGTTCCACATGCATGTTTCAGCTGAAGGAAGATTCCCTTAAAGCTGGAGAGTTGAGACCCGTGGAATGGGTACCATGCAATATGACTTCAAAGGGTCTTCATTTGCTCACCGAAACTCTCCAATCCTATCACTGCTGCATTTATGTCCCTGTACACACACTTGATTCTCTTTCAGAGACATAGCAATCCATAGGTTTTAAGATACTTACTAGTCAGGTACATTCTTAGGCGTTTAATATGCGGTGTTGAGTCCATTTCGTTGAGCAAGTAGTAGCTCTTGTCTATTACATATTTGGCTTAAGGAACTTTATCTGTGCTCATTTCAATCTCTGGTTTTATGCAGCACCCCAACTCACCTTTCCCCTTAAGCAAGCATAAGTTGGTTTTCTAAATTTGAGACCTTGTTCTGTTTTGTAATCCAGATCCTGTGTAGCCAATTTTACATTCCGTGTATTAGTGATATCTTATGATGTTTCTTTTTCTGTGTGACTTATTTCAGTTAGAATCATCATACCTGAATCCACTCTATGCTGTTACGGGCCTGATGACGTAGATTTCATTGCTGAGTGATATTGTATTGTACGTAAGTACCACAACTTCTTTATCCATTTTTCACTTTCTGCGATATTGAACTTGTACCGTAAACGAGGTTCTTGTAAACAGAGCCGTCCCAAACTTTGGGGTGGCTGTGTCTTTTTGATTTTAATTTCCCTAAGCTATAGGACCATAAGTGGAAGTGCCCTAGGCTCCGTTGCTTTGTTTTTTAGATGTTTCAGGAAACACCATACACTTCTCCCAAGTGGCTGTTGGCAATTTACATCCCGACCATCAGCATAACAAGGCTCCCAGTTCTCCATGGACTGTCCTGCCTTTCTCGATTTTACACTTTTTTCAGATGGCCCTTTTGACCGGGGGGAAGTGAGACTTCATTGTAGTGCAGATTTCCTTTGCAAGCTTGCTTGGTTGGCCAAAAATGGTGTATGCGTTTTTTCCTGAATATATTCAGGAAAAAACGCATACGACATTTTTGGCCAAGTGCATCATTTTGGACGTTCTTCCTCTTTTCCTATGCTTTAAATGCAATTCCACTCTACCTCCTGAAATCGGTTTCCTGCAATTCTGCCCCGCTTTCAAGTCCTCTTGGCAGCCTTACTTCAGTATATTTTTGGACGATAGCTGTCATTTATAACTCTGTAGGTTTGTGAATTACAGTGCCCCTGAGCTCCTTTCTTTAACTCGCTTTCTTGTGAGCTGGCCGCAACACCGCAGGATTGCTTCAGGCCCTAATGTGGTTCCGGCACGGCACGCTGAGCCTTTGGTTAATTCCTCTTCCTGGTGGGAAATGAGAGTTAAATTTGCCCGTCCAGACACCTCCAGCTAGTCTCTCATTGGTCCTCCTTATTCCTGTTCATCTTCCGCAGAAATTGCAAACTGGGCCAAACAGGAGGTTAAAGGCACTGACTCTCCAAGTCGGGAGATTGTTAGTAAAGCGTCTGGAATGTTGCACCCGAGTACCAGGGGACGAAAACTGAGACATATTTGAACACGTCTCCTGATCACACGGTTGATCATACTCTGGGTTCCACATGCATGTTTCAGCTGAAGGAAGAATCCCTTAATCCTGGAGAGTTGAGAACCGTGGAATGGGTACCATGCAATATGACTTCAAAGGGTCTTCATTTGCTCACCGAACCTCTCCAATCCTATCACTGCTGCGTTTACGCCCCTGTACACACGCTTGATTCTCTTTTGGAGGCATAGCAATCCATAGGTTTTAAGATACTTACTAATCAGGTACATTCTTAGGCGTTTAATATGGGGTGTTGAGTCCATTTCGTTGAGCAAGGAGTAGCTCTTGTCTATTCCATATTTGGCTTAAGGAACTTTATCTGTGCTCATTTCAATCTCTGGTTTTATGCAGCACCCCAACTCACATTTCCCCTTAAGCAAGCATAAGTTGGTTTTCTAAATTTGAGACCCTTTCTCTTTTGTAATCCAGTTCCTGTGTAGCCAAGTTTACATTCCGTGTATTAGTGATATCTTATGTTGTTTCTTTTTCTGCGTGACTTATTTCAGTTAGAATCATCATACCTGAGCCCACTCATTTTCTGCTACAGGCCTGTTGACATAGATTTCATTGCTGAGTGATATTGCATTGTACGTAAGTACCACAACTTCTTTATCCATTTTGCGCTTTCTGCGATATTGAACTTGTACCGTAAAAGAGGTTCTTGTAAACAGAGCCGTCCCAAACTTTGGGGTGGCTGTGTCTTTTTGATTTTAATTTCCCTAAGCTATAGGAGCATAAGTGGAATTGACCTAGGCTCTGTTGCTTTGTTTTTTAGATGTTTCAGGAAACACCATACACTTCTCCCGAGTGGCTGTTGGCAATTTACAACCTGCCCATCAGCATAACAAGGCTCCCAGTTCTCCATGGCCTGTCCTGCCTTTCTGGATTTTACACTTTTTTCAGATGGCCCTTCTGACCGGGGGGAAGTGAGACTTAATTGTAGTGCAGATTTCCTTTGCAAGCTTGCTTGGTTGTCCAAAAAGGGCGTATGCGTTTTTTCCTGAATATATTCAGGAAAAAACGCATACACCCTTTTTGGCCAAGTGCATCATTGTGGACGTTCTGCTTCTTTTCCTATGCTTTAAATGCAATTCCAGTCTCCCTCCTGATATCGGTTTCCTGCAATTCTGCCCCACGTTCAAGTCCTCTTGTCAGCCTTACTTCAGTATATTTTTGGACGATAGCTGTCATTTATAACTCTGCAGGTTTGTGAATTACAGTGCCCCTGAGCTCCTTTCTTCAACTCGCTTTCTTGTGAGCTGGCCGCAACACCGCAGGATTGCTTCAGGCCCTAATCTGGTTCCCCACGGCACGCTGAGACTTTGGTTAATTCCTCTTCCTGGTGGGAAATGAGAGTTAAATTTGCCCGTCCAGACACCTCCAGCTAGTCTCTCATTGGTTCTCCCTATTCCTGTTCATATTCCGCAGAAATTGCAAACTGGGCCAAACAGGAGGTTAAAGGCACTGACTCTCCAAGTCGGGAGAGTGTTAGTAAAGTGTCTGGAATGTTGCACCCAAGTACCAGGGGACGAGAACAGAGATATATTGGCACACGTCTCCCGATCACACGGTTGATCATACTCAGGGTTCCACATGCATGTTTTAGCTGAAGGAAGAATCCCTTAAACCTGGAGAGTTGAGACCCGTGGAATGGGTACCATGTAGTGTGATTTCAAAGGGTCTTCGTTTGCTCACTGAACCTCTCCAGTCCTATCACTGCTGCTTTTATGCCCCTGTACACATGCTTGATTCTCTTTCCGAGACATAGCAATCCATAGGTTTTAAGATACTTACTAGTCAGGTACATTCTTAGGCGTTTAATATGGGGTGTTGAGTCCATTTCATTGAACAAGGAGTAGCACTTGTCTATTCCATATTTGGCTTAAGGAACTTTATCTGTGCTCATTTCAATCTCTGATTTTATGCAGCACCCCAACTCACCTTTCCCCTTAAGCAAGCATAAGTTGGTTTTCTAAATTTGAGACCCTGTTCTGTTTTGTAATCCAGTTCCTGTGTAGCCAAGTTTACATTCCGTGTATTAGTGATATCTTATGATGTTTCTTTTTCTGTGTGACTTATTTCAGTTAGAATCATCATACCTGAACCCACTCATTTTCTGCTACAGGCCTGTTGACATAGATTTCATTGCTGAGTGATATTGCATTGTACGTAAGTACCACAACTTGTTTATCCATTTTTCGCTTTCTGCGATATTGAACTTGTACCATAAACGAGGTTCTTGTAAACAGAGCCATCCCAAACTTTGGGGTGGCTGTGTCTTTTTTATTTTAATTTCCCTAAGCTATAGGACCATAAGTGGATTTGACCTAGGCTCTGTTGCTTTGTTTTTTAGATGTTTCAGGAAACACCATACACTTCTCCCGAGTGGCTGTTGGCAATTTACATCCCACCCATCAGCATAATAAGGCTCCCAGTTCTCCATGGCCTGTCCTGCCTTTCTGGATTTTACACTTTTTACAGATGGCCCTTTTGACTGGGGGGAAGTGAGACTTCATTGTAGTGCAGATTTCCTTTGCAAGCTTGCTTGGTTGGCCAAAAAGTGCGTATGCGTTTTTTCCTGAATATATTAAAAAAAAAACGCATACGCACATTTTGGCCAAGTGCATCATTGTCGACCTTCTGCCTCTTTTCCTATGCTTTAAATGCAATTCCAGTCTACCTCCTGAAATCGGTTTCCTGCAATTCTGCCCCGCTTTCAAGTCCTCTTGCCAGCCTTACTTCAGTATATTTTTGGACGATAGCTGTCATTTATAACTCTGCAGGTTTGTGAATTACAGTGCCCCTGAGCTCCTTTCTTCAACTCGCTTTCTTGTGAGCGGGCCGCAACACCGCAGGATTGCTTCAGGCCCTAATCTGGTTCCGGGACGGCATGCTGAGCCTTTGGTTAATTCCTCTTCCTGGTGGGAAATGAGAGTTAAATTTGCCCGTCCAGACACCTCCAGCTAGTCTCTCATTGGTTCTCCCTATTCCTGTTCATCTTCCGCAGAAATTGCAAACTGGGCCAAACAGGACGTTAACGGCACTGACTCTCCAAGTCGGGAGAGTGTTAGTAAAGTGTCTGGAATGTTGCACCCGAGTACCAGGGGACGAAAACTGAGACATATTTGAACACGTCTCCCGATCACATGGTTGATCATACTCTGGGTTCCACATGCATGTTTCAGCTGAAGGAAGATTCCCTTAAAGCTGGAGAGTTGAGACCCGTGGAATGGGTACCATGCAATATGACTTCAAAGGGTCTTCATTTGCTCACCGAACCTCTCCAATCCTAACACTTCTGCGTTTATGTCCCTGTACACACGCTTGATTCTCTTTCAGAGACATAGCAATCCATAGGTTTTAAGATACTTACTAGTCAGGTACATTCATTGGCGTTTAATATGGGGTGTTGAGTCCATTTCGTTGAGCAAGGAGTAGCTCTTGTCTATTCCATATTTGGCTTAAGGAACTTTATCTGTGCTCATTTCAATCTCTGGTTTTATGCAGCACCCCAACTCACCTTTCCCCTTAAGCAAGCATAAGTTGGTTTTCTAAATTTGAGACCCTGTTCTGTTTTGTAATTCAGTTCCTGTGTAGCCAAGTTTACATTCCGTGTATTAGTGATATCTTATGATGTTTCTTTTTCTGTGTGACTTATTTCAGTTAGAATCATCATACCTGAACCCACTCATTTTCTGCTACAGGCCTGTTGACAGAGATTTCATTGCTGAGTGATATTGCATTGTACGTAAGTAGCACAAATTCTTTATCCATTTTTCACTTTCTGCGATATTGAACTTGTACCATAAACGAGGTTCTTGTAAACAGAGCCATCCCAAACTTTGGGGTGGCTGTGTCTTTTTGATTTTAATTTCCCTAAGCTATAGGACCATAAGTGGAAGTGCCCTAGGCTCTGTTGCTTTGTTTTTTAGATGTTTCAGGAAACACCATACACTTCTCCCTAGTGGCTGTTGGCAATTTACAACCCGCCCATCAGCATAACAAGGCTCCCAGTTCTCCATGGCCTGTCCTGCCTTTCTGGATTTTACACTTTTTTCAGATGGCCCCTTTGACAGGGGGGAAGTGAAACTTCATTGTAGTGCAGATTTCCTGTGCAAGCTTGCTTGGTTCGCCAAAAAGGGCGTATGCGTTTTTTCCTGAATATATTCAGGAAAAAACGCATACGCCCTTTTTGGCCAAGTGCATCATTGTCCACGTTCTGCCTCTTTTCCTATGCTTTAAATGCAATTCCAGTCTACCTCCTGAAATCGGTTTCCTGCAATTCTGCCCCGCTTTCAAGTCCTCTTGGCAGCCTTACTTCAGTATATTTTTGGACGATAGCTGTCATTTATAACTCTGCACGTTTGTGAATTACAGTGCCCGTGAGCTCCTTTCTTCAACTCGCTTTCTTGTGAGCTGGCCACAACACCGCAGGATTGCTTCAGACCCTAATCTGGTTCCGGCACGGCACGCTGAGCCTTTGGTTAATTCCTCTTCCTGGTGGGAAATGAGAGTTAAATTTGCCCGTCCAGAAACGTCCAGCTAGTCTCTCATTGGTTCTCCCTATTCCTGTTCATCTTCCGCAGAAATTGCAAACTGGGCCAAACAGGAGGTTAAAGGCACTGACTCTCCAAGTCGGGAGAGTGTTAGTAAAGCGTCTGGAATGTTGCACCCGAGTACCAGGGGACGAAAACTGAGACATATTTGAACACGTCTCCCGATCACACGGTTGATCATACTCTGGGTTCCACATGCATGTTTCAGCTGAAGGAAGAATCCCTTAAACCTGGAGAGTTGAGACCCGTGGAATGGGTACCATGCATTATGACTTCAAAGGGTCTTCATTTGCTCACCGAACCTCTCCAATCCTATCACTGCTGCGTTTATGCAACTGTACACACGCTTGATTCTCTTTCAGAGACATAGCAATCCATAGGGTTTAAGATACTTACTAGTCAGGTACATTCTTCGGCGTTTAATATGGGGTGTTGAGTCCATTTCGTTGAGCAAGGAGTAGCTCTTGTCTATTCCATATTTGGCTTAAGGAACTTTATCTGTGCTCATTTCAATCTCTGGTTTTATGCAGCACCCCAACTCACCTTTCCCCTTAAGCAAGCATAAGTTGGTTTTCTTCATTTGAGACCCTGTTCTGTTTTGTAATTCAGTTTCTGTGTAGCCAAGTTTACATTCCATGTATTAGTGATATCTTATGATGTTTCTTTTTCTGTGTGACTTATTTCAGTTAGAATCGTCATACCTGAATCCACTCACTATGCTCCTACGGGCCTGATGACATAGATTTCATTGCTGAGTGATATTGCATTGTACGTAAGTACCACAACTTCTTTATCCATTTTTCACTTTCTGTGATATTGAACTTGTACCATAAACAAGGTTCTTGTAAACAGAGCCGTCCCAAACTTTGGGGTGGCTGTGTCTTTTTGATTTTAATTTCCCTAAGCTAAAGGACCATAAGTGGAAGTGCCCTAGGCTCTGTTGCTTTGTTTTTTAGATGTTTCAGGAAACACCATACACTTTTCCCCAGTGGCTGTTGGCAATTTACATCCCGCCCATCAGCATAACAAGGCTCCCAGTTCTCCATGGTCTGTCCTGCCTTTCTGGATTTTACACTTTTTTCAGATGGCCCTTTTGACCAGGCGGAAGTGAGACTTCATTGTAGTGCAGATTTCCTTTGCAAGCTTGCTTGGTTGGCCAAAAAGTGCGTATGCGTTTTTTCCTGAATATATTCAGGAAAAAACGCATACGCCCTTTTTGGCCAAGTGCATCATTGTGGACGTTCTGCCTCTTTTCCTATGCTTTAAATGCAATTCCAGTCTACCTCCTGAAATCGGTTTCCTGCAATTCTGCCCCGCTTTCAAGTCCTCTTGGCAGCCTTACTTCAGTATATTTTTGGACGATAGCTGACATTTATAACTCTGCAGGTTTGTGAATTACAGTGCCCCTGAGCTCCTTTCTTCAACTCGCTTTCTTGTGAGCGGGCCACAACACCACAGGATTGCTTCAGGCCCTAATCTTGTTCCGGCACGGCACGCTGAGCCTTTGGTTAATTCCTCTTCCTGGTGGGAAATGAGAGTTAAATTTGCCCGTCCAGACACCTCCAGCTAGTCTCTCATTGCTCCTACCTATTCTTGTTCATCTTCTGCAGAAATTGCAATCTGGGCCAAACAGGAGGTTAAAGGCACTGACTCTCCAAGTCAGGAGAGTGTTAGTAAAGCGTCTGGAATGTTGTACCCGAGTACCAGGGGACGAAAACTGAGACATATTTGAACACGTCTCCTGATCACCCGGTTGATCATACTCTGGGTTCCACATGCATGTTTCAGCTGAAGGAAGAATCGCTTAAACCTGGAGAGTTGAGAACCGTGGAATGGGTACCATGCAATATGACTTCAAAGGGTCTTCATTTGCTCACCGAACCTCTCCAATCCTATCACTTCTGCGTTTATGCCCCTGTACACACGCTTGATTCTCTTTCGGAGGCATAGCAATCCATAGGTTTTAAGATACTTACTAATCAGGTACATTCTTAGGCGTTTAATATGGGGTGTTGAGTCCATTTCGTTGAGCAAGGAGTAGCTCTTGTCTATTACATATTTGGCTTAAGGAACTTTATCTGTGCTCATTTCAATCTCTGGTTTTATGCAGCACCCCAACTCACATTTCCCCTTAAGCAAGCATAAGTTGGTTTTCTAAATTTGAGACCCTGTTCTCTTTTGTAATCCAGTTCCTGTGTAGCCAAGTTTACATTCCGTGTATTAGTGATATCTTATGTTGTTTCTTTTTCTGTGTGACTTATTTCAGTTAGAATCATCATACCTGAGCCCACTCATTTTCTGCTACAGGCCTGTTGACATAGATTTCATTGCTGAGTGATATTGCATTGTACGTAAGTACCACAACTTCTTTATCCATTTTGCGCTTTCTGCGATATTGAACTTGTACCGTAAAAGAGGTTCTTGTAAACAGAGCCATCCCAAACTTTGGGGTGGCTGTGTCTTTTTGATTTTAATTTCCCTAAGCTATAGGACCATAAGTGGAATTGACCTAGGCTCTGTTGCTTTGTTTTTTAGATGTTTCAGGAAACACCATACACTTCTCCCGAGTGGCTGTTGGCAATTTACAACCTGCCCATCAGCATAACAAGGCTCCCAGTTCTCCATGGCCTGTCCTGCCTTTCTGGATTTTACACTTTTTTCAGATGGCCCTTTTGACCGGGGGGAAGTGAGACTTCATTGTAGTGCAGATTTCCTTTGCAAGCTTGCTTGGTTGTCCAAAAAGGGCGTATGCATTTTTTCCTGAATATATTCAGGAAAAAACGCATACGCCCTTTTTGGCCAAGTGCATCATTGTGGACGTTCTGCCTCTTTTCCTATGCTTTAAATGCAATTCCAGTCTCCCTCCTGGTATCGGTTTCCTGCAATTCTGCCCCACGTTCAAGTCCTCTTGGCAGCCTTACTTCAGTATATTTTTGGACGATAGCTGTCATTTATAACTCTGCAGGTTTGTGAATTACAGTGCCCCTGAGCTCCTTTCTTCAACTCGCTTTCTTGTGAGCTGGCCGCAACACCGCAGGATTGCTTCAGGCCCTAATCTTGTTCCCCACGGCACGCTGAGACTTTGGTTAATTCCTCTTCCTGGTGGGAAATGAGAGTTAAATTTGCCCGTCCAGACACCTCCAGCTAGTCTCTCATTGGTTCTCCCTATTCCTGTTCATATTCCGCAGAAATTGCAAACTGGGCCAAAAGGACGTTAAAGGCACTGACTCTCCAAGTTGGGAGAATGTTAGTAAAGTGTCTGGAATGTTGCACCCAAGTACCAGGGGACGAGAACTGAGATATATTGG
Source organism: Orcinus orca (assembly GCF_937001465.1). Lineage (NCBI taxonomy): Eukaryota > Metazoa > Chordata > Mammalia > Artiodactyla > Delphinidae > Orcinus > Orcinus orca. The sequence goes on along the minus strand of NW_026043920.1, from coordinate 49,854 downwards.
CACACGTCTCCCAATCACACGGTTGATCATACTCTGGGTTCCACATGCATGTTTTAGCTGAAGGAAGAATCCCTTAAACCTGGAGAGTTGAGACCCGTGGAATGGGTACCATGCAATATGATTTCAAAGGGTCTTCGTTTGCTCACCGAACCTCTCCAATCCTATCACTGCTGCGTTTATGCCCCTGTACACATGCTTGATTCTCTTTCGGAGACATAGCAATCCATAGGTTTTAAGATACTTACTAGTCAGGTACATTCTTAGGCGTTTAATATGGGGTGTTGAGTCCATTTCATTGAACAAGGAGTAGCACTTGTCTATTCCATATTTGGCTTAAGGAACTTTATCTGTGCTCATTTCAATCTCTGGTTTTATGCAGCACCCCAACTCACATTTCCCCTTAAGCAAGCATAAGTTGGTTTTCTAAATTTGAGACCCTGTTCTGTTTTGTAATCCAGTTCCTGTGTAGCCAAGTTTACATTCCGTGTATTAGTGATATCTTATGATGTTTCTTTTTCTGTGTGACTTATTTCAGTTAGAATCATCATACCTGAACCCACTCATTTTCTGCTACAGGCCTGTTGACATAGATTTCATTGCTGAGTGATATTGCATTGTACGTAAGTACCACAACTTCTTTATCCATTTTTCGCTTTCTGCGATATTGAACTTGTACCATAAACGAGGTTCTTGTAAACAGAGCCATCCCAAACTTTGGGGTGGCTGTGTCTTTTTGATTTTAATTTCCCTAAGCTATAGGACCATAAGTGGAAGTGCCCTAGGCTCTGTTGCTTTGTTTTTTAGATGTTTCAGGAAACACCATACACTTCTCCCTAGTGGCTGTTGGCAATTTACAACCCGCCCATCAGCATAACAAGGCTCCCAGTTCTCCATGGCCTGTCCTGCCTTTCTGGATTTTACACTTTTTTCAGATGGCCCCTTTGACAGGGGGGAAGTGAAACTTCATTGTAGTGCAGATTTCCTGTGCAAGCTTGCTTGGTTCGCCAAAAAGGGCGTATGCGTTTTTTCCTGAATATATTCAGGAAAAAACGCATACGCCCTTTTTGGCCAAGTGCATCATTGTGGACGTTCTGCCTCTTTTCCTATGCTTTAAATGCAATTCCAGTCTACCTCCTGAAATCGGTTTCCTGCAATTCTGCCCCGCTTTCAAGTCCTCTTGGCAGCCTTACTTCAGTATATTTTTGGACGATAGCTGTCATTTATAACTCTGCACGTTTGTGAATTACAGTGCCCGTGAGCTCCTTTCTTCAACTCGCTTTCTTGTGAGCTGGCCACAACACCGCAGGATTGCTTCAGACCCTAATCTGGTTCCGGCACGGCACGCTGAGCCTTTGGTTAATTCCTCTTCCTGGTGGGAAATGAGAGTTAAATTTGCCCGTCCAGAAACGTCCAGCTAGTCTCTCATTGGTCCTCCCTATCCCTGTTCATCTTCCGCAGAAATTGCAAACTGGGCCAAACAGGAGGTTAAAGGCACTGACTCTCCAAGTCGGGAGAGTGTTAGTAAAGCGTCTGGAATGTTGCACCCGAGTACCAGGGGACGAAAACTGAGACATATTTGAACACGTCTCCCGATCACACGGTTGATCATACTCTGGGTTCCACAGGCATGTTTCAGCTGAAGGAAGAATCCCTTAAACCTGGAGAGTTGAGACCCGTGGAATGGGTACCATGCATTATGACTTCAAAGGGTCTTCATTTGCTCACCGAACCTCTCCAATCCTATCACTGCTGCGTTTATGCAACTGTACACACGCTTGATTCTCTTTCAGAGACATAGCAATCCATAGGGTTTAAGATACTTACTAGTCAGGTACATTCTTCGGCGTTTAATATGGGGTGTTGAGTCCATTTCGTTGAGCAAGGAGTAGCTCTTGTCTATTCCATATTTGGCTTAAGGAACTTTATCTGTGCTCATTTCAATCTCTGGTTTTATGCAGCACCCCAACTCACCTTTCCCCTTAAGCAAGCATAAGTTGGTTTTCTTCATTTGAGACCCTGTTCTGTTTTGTAATTCAGTTTCTGTGTAGCCAAGTTTACATTCCATGTATTAGTGATATCTTATGATGTTTCTTTTTCTGTGTGACTTATTTCAGTTAGAATCGTCATACCTGAATCCACTCACTATGCTCCTACGGGCCTGATGACATAGATTTCATTGCTGAGTGATATTGCATTGTACGTAAGTACCACAACTTCTTTATCCATTTTTCACTTTCTGTGATATTGAACTTGTACCATAAACAAGGTTCTTGTAAACAGAGCCGTCCCAAACTTTGGGGTGGCTGTGTCTTTTTGATTTTAATTTCCCTAAGCTATAGGACCATAAGTGGAAGTGCCCTAGGCTCTGTTGCTTTGTTTTTTAGATGTTTCAGGAAACACCATACACTTCTCCCCAGTGGCTGTTGGCAATTTACATCCCGCCCATCAGCATAACAAGGCTCCCAGTTCTCCATGGTCTGTCCTGCCTTTCTGGATTTTACACTTTTTTCAGATGGCCCTTTTGACCAGGCGGAAGTGAGACTTCATTGTAGTGCAGATTTCCTTTGCAAGCTTGCTTGGTTGGCCAAAAAGTGCGTATGCGTTTTTTCCTGAATATATTCAGGAAAAAACGCATACGCCCTTTTTGGCCAAGTGCATCATTGTCAACGTTCTGCCTCTTTTCCTATGCTTTAAATGCAATTCCAGTCTACCTCCTGAAATCGGTTTCCTGCAATTCTGCCCCGCTTTCAAGTCCTCTTGGCAGCCTTACTTCAGTATATTTTTGGACGATAGCTGACATTTATAACTCTGCAGGTTTGTGAATTACAGTGCCCCTGAGCTCCTTTCTTCAACTCGCTTTCTTGTGAGCGGGCCACAACACCACAGGATTGCTTCAGGCCCTAATCTTGTTCCGGCACGGCACGCTGAGCCTTTGGTTAATTCCTCTTCCTGGTGGGAAATGAGAGTTAAATTTGCCCGTCCAGACACCTCCAGCTAGTCTCTCATTGCTCCTACCTATTCTTGTTCATCTTCTGCAGAAATTGCAATCTGGGCCAAACAGGAGGTTAAAGGCACTGACTCTCCAAGTCAGGAGAGTGTTAGTAAAGCGTCTGGAATGTTGCACCCGAGTACCAGTGGACGAAAACTGAGACATATTTGAAAACGTCTCCTGATCACACGGTTGATCATACTCTGGGTTCCACATGCATGTTTCAGCTGAAGGAAGAATCCCTTAAACCTGGAGAGTTGAGACCCGTGGAATGGGTAGCATGTAATATGACTTCAAAGGGTCATTCTTTGCTCACCGAACTTCTCAAATCCTATCACTGCTGCGTTTATGCCCCTGTACACATGCTTGATTCTCTTTCGGAGACATAACAATCCATAGGTTTTAAGATACTTACTAGTCAGGTACATTCTTAGGCGTTTAATATGGGGTGTTGAGTCCATTTCGTTGAATAAGGAGTAGCTCTTGTCTATTACATATTTGGCTTAAGGAACTTTATCTGTGTTCATTTCAATCTCTGGTTTTATGCTGCATCCCAACTCACCTTTCCCCTTAAGCAAGCATAAGTTGGTTTTCTAAATTTGAGACCCTGTTCTGTTTTGTAATTCAGTTCCTGTGTAGCCAAGTTTACATTCTGTGTATTAGTGATATCTTATGATGTTTCTTTTTCTGTGTGACTTATTTCAGTTAGAATCATCATACCTGAACCCACTCATTTTGTGCTACAGGCGTGTTGACATAGATTTCATTGCTGAGTGGTATTGCATTGTACGTAAGTACCACAACTTCTTTATCCATTTTTCACTTTCTGCGATATTGAACTTGTACCATAAACGAGGTTCTTGTAAACAGAGCCGTCCCAAACATTTGGGTGGCTGTGTCTTTTTGATTTTAATTTCCCTAAGCTATAGGACCATAAGTGGAAGTGCCCTAGGCTCTGTTGCTTTCTTTTTTAGATGTTTCAGGAAACACCATACACTTCTCCCGAGTGAATATATTCAGGAAAAAACGGATACGCCCTTTTTGTCCAAGTGCATCATTGTGGACGTTCTGCCTCTTTTCCTATGCTTTAAATGCAATTCCAGTCTACCTCCTGAAATCGGTTTTCTGCAATTCTGCCCCGCTTTCAAGTCCTCTTGGCAGCCTTACTTCAGTATATTTTTGGACGATAGCTGTCATTTATAATTCTGCAGGTTTGTGAATTACAGGGACCCTGAGCTCCTTTCTTCAACTCGCTTTCTTGTGAGCTGGCCGCAACACCGCAGGATTGCTTCAGGCCCTAATCTTGTTCCGGCACGGCACGCTGAGCCTTTGGTTAATTCCTCTTCCTGGTGGGAAATGAGAGTTAAATTTGCCCGTCCAGACACCTCCAGCTAGTCTCTCATTGGTCCTCCTTATTCCTGTTCATCTTCCGCAGAATTTGCAAACTGGGCCAAACAGGAGGTTAAAGGCACTGACTCTCCAAGTCGGGAGAGTGTTAGTAAAGCGTCTGGAATGTTGCACCCGAGTACCAGGGGACGAAAACTGAGACATATTTGAACACGTCTCCTGATCACACGGTTGATCATACTCTGGGTTCCACATGCATGTTTCAGCTGAAGGAAGAATCCCTTAAACCTGGAGAGTTGAGAACCGTGGAATGGGTACCATGCAATATGACTTCAAAGGGTCTTCATTTGCTCACCGAACCTCTCCAATCCTATCACTGCTGCGTTTATGCCCCTGTACACACGCTTGATTCTCTTTCGGAGGCATAGCAATCCATAGGTTTTAAGATACTTACTAATCAGGTACATTCTTAGGCGTTTAATATGGGGTGTTGAGTCCATTTCGTTGAGCAAGGAGTAGCTCTTGTCTATTACATATTTGGCTTAAGGAACTTTATCTGTGCTCATTTCAATCTCTGGTTTTATGCAGCACCCCAACTCACATTTCCCCTTAAGCAAGCATAAGTTGGTTTTCTAAATTTGAGACCCTGTTCTCTTTTGTAATCCAGTTCCTGTGTAGCCAAGTTTACATTCCGTGTATTAGTGATATCTTATGTTGTTTCTTTTTCTGTGTGACTTATTTCAGTTAGAATCATCATACCTGAGCCCACTCATTTTCTGCTACAGGCCTGTTGACATAGATTTCATTGCTGAGTGATATTGCATTGTACGTAAGTACCACAACTTCTTTATCCATTTTGCGCTTTCTGCGATATTGAACTTGTACCGTAAAAGAGGTTCTTGTAAACAGAGCCGTCCCAAACTTTGGGGTGGCTGTGTCTTTTTGATTTTAATTTCCCTAAGCTATAGGACCATAAGTGGAATTGACCTAGGCTCTGTTGCTTTGTTTTTTAGATGTTTCAGGAAACACCATACACTTCTCCCGAGTGGCTGTTGGCAATTTACAACCTGCCCATCAGCATAACAAGGCTCCCAGTTCTCCATGGCCTGTCCTGCCTTTCTGGATTTTACACTTTTTTCAGATGGCCCTTTTGACCGGGGGGAAGTGAGACTTCATTGTAGTGCAGATTTCCTTTGCAAGCTTGCTTGGTTGTCCAAAAAGGGCGTATGCGTTTTTTCCTGAATATATTCAGGAAAAAACGCATACGCCCTTTTTGGCCAAGTGCATCATTGTGGACGTTCTGCCTCTTTTCCTATGCTTTAAATGCAATTCCAGTCTCCCTCCTGATATCGGTTTCCTGCAATTCTGCCCCACGTTCAAGTCCTCTTGGCAGCCTTACTTCAGTATATTTTTGGACGATAGCTGTCATTTATAACTCTGCAGGTTTGTGAATTACAGTGCCCCTGAGCTCCTTTCTTCAACTCGCTTTCTTGTGAGCTGGCCGCAACACCGCAGGATTGCTTCAGGCCCTAATCTGGTTCCCCACGGCACGCTGAGACTTTGGTTAATTCCTCTTCCTGGTGGGAAATGAGAGTTAAATTTGCCCGTCCAGACACCTCCAGCTAGTCTCTCATTGGTTCTCCCTATTCCTGTTCATATTCCGCAGAAATTGCAAACTGGGCCAAAAGGACGTTAAAGGCACTGACTCTCCAAGTCGGGAGAGTGTTAGTAAAGTGTCTGGAATGTTGCACCCAAGTACCAGGGGACGAGAACTGAGATATATTGGCACACGTCTCCCGATCACACGGTTGATCATACTCTGGGTTCCACATGCATGTTTTAGCTGAAGGAAGATTCCCTTAAACCTGGAGAGTTGAGACCCGTGGAATGGGTACCATGCAATATGATTTCAAAGGGTCTTCGTTTGCTCACCGAACCTCTCCAATCCTATCACTGCTGCGTTTATGCCCCTGTACACATGCTTGATTCTCTTTCGGAGACATAGCAATCCATAGGTTTTAAGATACTTACTAGTCAGGTACATTCTTAGGCGTTTAATATGGGGTGTTGAGTCCATTTCGTTGAGCAAGGAGTAGCTCTTGTCTATTCCATATTTGGCTTAAGGAACTTTATCTGTGCTCATTTCAATCTCTGGTTTTATGCAGCACCCCAACTCACCTTTCCCCTTAAGCAAGCATAAGTTGGTTTTCTTCATTTGAGACCCTGTTCTGTTTTGTAATTCAGTTTCTGTGTAGCCAAGTTTACAATCCATGTATTAGTGATATCTTATGATGTTTCTTTTTCTGTGTGACTTATTTCAGTTAGAATCGTCATACCTGAATCCACTCACTATGCTCCTACGGGCCTGATGACATAGATTTCATTGCTGAGTGATATTGCATTGTACGTAAGTACCACAACTTCTTTATCCATTTTTCACTTTCTGTGATATTGAACTTGTACCATAAACAAGGTTCTTGTAAACAGAGCCGTCCCAAACTTTGGGGTGGCTGTGTCTTTTTGATTTTAATTTCCCTAAGCTATAGGACCATAAGTGGAAGTGCCCTAGGCTCTGTTGCTTTGTTTTTTAGATGTTTCAGGAAACACCATACACTTCTCCCCAGTGGCTGTTGGCAATTTACATCCCGCCCATCAGCATAACAAGGCTCCCAGTTCTCCATGGTCTGTCCTGCCTTTCTGGATTTTACACTTTTTTCAGATGGCCCTTTTGACCAGGCGGAAGTGAGACTTCATTGTAGTGCAGATTTCCTTTGCAAGCTTGCTTGGTTGGCCAAAAAGTGCGTATGCGTTTTTTCCTGAATATATTCAGGAAAAAACGCATACGCCCTTTTTGGCCAAGTGCATCATTGTCAACGTTCTGCCTCTTTTCCTATGCTTTAAATGCAATTCCAGTCTACCTCCTGAAATCGGTTTCCTGCAATTCTGCCCCGCTTTCAAGTCCTCTTGGCAGCCTTACTTCAGTATATTTTTGGACGATAGCTGACATTTATAACTCTGCAGGTTTGTGAATTACAGTGCCCCTGAGCTCCTTTCTTCAACTCGCTTTCTTGTGAGTGGGCCACAACACCACAGGATTGCTTCAGGCCCTAATCTTGTTCCGGCACGGCACGCTGAGCCTTTGGTTAATTCCTCTTCCTGGTGGGAAATGAGAGTTAAATTTGCCCGTCCAGACACCTCCAGCTAGTCTCTCATTGCTCCTACCTATTCTTGTTCATCTTCTGCAGAAATTGCAATCTGGGACAAACAGGAGGTTAAAGGCACTGACTCTCCAAGTCAGGAGAGTGTTAGTAAAGCGTCTGGAATGTTGCACCCGAGTACCAGTGGACGAAAACTGAGACATATTTGAAAACGTCTCCTGATCACACGGTTGATCATACTCTGGGTTCCACATGCATGTTTCAGCTGAAGGAAGAATCCCTTAAACCTGGAGAGTTGAGACCCGTGGAATGGGTAGCATGTAATATGACTTCAAAGGGTCATTCTTTGCTCACCGAACCTCTCAAATCCTATCACTGCTGCGTTTATGCCCCTGTACACATGCTTGATTCTCTTTCGGAGACATAACAATCCATAGGTTTTAAGATACTTACTAGTCAGGTACATTCTTAGGCGTTTAATATGGGGTGTTGAGTCCATTTCGTTGAATAAGGAGTAGCTCTTGTCTATTACATATTTGGCTTAAGGAACTTTATCTGTGTTCATTTCAATCTCTGGTTTTATGCTGCATCCCAACTCACCTTTCCCCTTAAGCAAGCATAAGTTGGTTTTCTAAATTTGAGACCCTGTTCTGTTTTGTAATTCAGTTCCTGTGTAGCCAAGTTTACATTCTGTGTATTAGTGATATCTTATGATGTTTCTTTTTCTGTGTGACTTATTTCAGTTAGAATCATCATACCTGAACCCACTCATTTTGTGCTACAGGCGTGTTGACATAGATTTCATTGCTGAGTGGTATTGCATTGTACGTAAGTACCACAACTTCTTTATCCATTTTGCGCTTTCTGCGATATTGAACTTGTACCGTAAAAGAGGTTCTTGTAAACAGAGCCGTCCCAAACTTTGGGGTGGCTGTGTCTTTTTGATTTTAATTTCCCTAAGCTATAGGACCATAAGTGGAAGTGCCCTAGGCTCTGTTGCTTTCTTTTTTAGATGTTTCAGGAAACACCATACACTTCTCCCGAGTGGCTGTTGGCAATTTACAACCTGCCCATCAGCATAACAAGGCTCCCAGTTCTCCATGGCCTGTCCTGCCTTTCTGGATTTTACACTTTTTTCAGATGGCCCTTTTGACCGGGGGGAAGTGAGACTTAATTGTAGTGCAGATTTCCTTTGCAAGCTTGCTTGGTTGTCCAAAAAGGGCGTATGCGTTTTTTCCTGAATATATTCAGGAAAAAACGCATACGCCCTTTTTGGCCAAGTGCATCATTGTGGACGTTCTGCCTCTTTTCCTATGCTTTAAATGCAATTCCAGTCTCCCTCCTGATATCGGTTTCCTGCAATTCTGCCCCACGTTCAAGTCCTCTTGGCAGCCTTACTTCAGTATATTTTTGGACGATAGCTGTCATTTATAACTCTGCAGGTTTGTGAATTACAGTGCCCCTGAGCTCCTTTCTTCAACTCGCTTTCTTGTGACCTGGCCGCAACACCGCAGGATTGCTTCAGGCCCTAATCTGGTTCCCCACGGCACGCTGAGACTTTGGTTAATTCCTCTTCCTGGTGGGAAATGAGAGTTAAATTTGCCCGTCCAGACACCTCCAGCTAGTCTCTCATTGGTTCTCCCTATTCCTGTTCATATTCCGCAGAAATTGCAAACTGGGCCAAAAGGACGTTAAAGGCACTGACTCTCCAAGTTGGGAGAGTGTTAGTAAAGTGTCTGGAATGTTGCACCCAAGTACCAGGGGACGAGAACTGAGATATATTGGCACACGTCTCCCAATCACACGGTTGATCATACTCTGGGTTCCACATGCATGTTTTAGCTGAAGGAAGAATCCCTTAAACCTGGAGAGTTGAGACCCGTGGAATGGGTACCATGCAATATGATTTCAAAGGGTCTTCGTTTGCTCACCGAACCTCTCCAATCCTATCACTGCTGCGTTTATGCCCCTGTACACATGCTTGATTCTCTTTCGGAGACATAGCAATCCATAGGTTTTAAGATACTTACTAGTCAGGTACATTCTTAGGCGTTTAATATGGGGTGTTGAGTCCATTTCATTGAACAAGGAGTAGCACTTGTCTATTCCATATTTGGCTTAAGGAACTTTATCTGTGCTCATTTCAATCTCTGGTTTTATGCAGCACCCCAACTCACATTTCCCCTTAAGCAAGCATAAGTTGGTTTTCTAAATTTGAGACCCTGTTCTGTTTTGTAATCCAGTTCCTGTGTAGCCAAGTTTACATTCCGTGTATTAGTGATATCTTATGATGTTTCTTTTTCTGTGTGACGTATTTCAGTTAGAATCATCATACCTGAACCCACTCATTTTCTGCTACAGACCTGTTGACATAGATTTCATTGCTGAGTGATATTGCATTGTACGTAAGTACCACAACTTCTTTATCCATTTTTTGCTTTCTGCGATATTGAACTTGTACCATAAACGAGGTTCTTGTAAACAGAGCCATCCCAAACTTTGGGGTGGCTGTGTCTTTTTGATTTTAATTTCCCTAAGCTATAGGACCATAAGTGGAAGTGCCCTAGGCTCTGTTGCTTTGTTTTTTAGATGTTTCAGGAAACACCATACACTTCTCCCTAGTGGCTGTTGGCAATTTACAACCCGCCCATCAGCATAACAAGGCTCCCAGTTCTCCATGGCCTGTCCTGCCTTTCTGGATTTTACACTTTTTTCAGATGGCCCCTTTGACAGGGGGGAAGTGAAACTTCATTGTAGTGCAGATTTCCTGTGCAAGCTTGCTTGGTTCGCCAAAAAGGGCGTATGCGTTTTTTCCTGAATATATTCAGGAAAAAACGCATACGCCCTTTTTGGCCAAGTGCATCATTGTGGACGTTCTGCCTCTTTTCCTATGCTTTAAATGCAATTCCAGTCTACCTCCTGAAATCGGTTTCCTGCAATTCTGCCCCGCTTTCAAGTCCTCTTGGCAGCCTTACTTCAGTATATTTTTGGACGATAGCTGTCATTTATAACTCTGCACGTTTGTGAATTACAGTGCCCGTGAGCTCCTTTCTTCAACTCGCTTTCTTGTGAGCTGGCCACAACACCGCAGGATTGCTTCAGACCCTAATCTGGTTCCGGCACGGCACGCTGAGCCTTTGGTTAATTCCTCTTCCTGGTGGGAAATGAGAGTTAAATTTGCCCGTCCAGAAACGTCCAGCTAGTCTCTCATTGGTCCTCCCTATCCCTGTTCATCTTCCGCAGAAATTGCAAACTGGGCCAAACAGGAGGTTAAAGGCACTGACTCTCCAAGTCGGGAGAGTGTTAGTAAAGCGTCTGGAATGTTGCACCCGAGTACCAGGGGACGAAAACTGAGACATATTTGAACACGTCTCCCGATCACACGGTTGATCATACTCTGGGTTCCACATGCATGTTTTAGCTGAAGGAAGATTCCCTTAAACCTGGAGAGTTGAGACCCGTGGAATGGGTACCATGCAATATGATTTCAAAGGGTCTTCGTTTGCTCACCGAACCTCTCCAATCCTATCACTGCTGCGTTTATGCCCCTGTACACATGCTTGATTCTCTTTCGGAGACATAGCAATCCATAGGTTTTAAGATACTTACTAGTCAGGTACATTCTTAGGCGTTTAATATGGGGTGTTGAGTCCATTTCGTTGAGCAAGGAGTAGCTCTTGTCTATTCCATATTTGGCTTAAGGAACTTTATCTGTGCTCATTTCAATCTCTGGTTTTATGCAGCACCCCAACTCACCTTTCCCCTTAAGCAAGCATAAGTTGGTTTTCTTCATTTGAGACCCTGTTCTGTTTTGTAATTCAGTTTCTGTGTAGCCAAGTTTACATTCCATGTATTAGTGATATCTTATGATGTTTCTTTTTCTGTGTGACTTATTTCAGTTAGAATCGTCATACCTGAATCCACTCACTATGCTCCTACGGGCCTGATGACATAGATTTCATTGCTGAGTGATATTGCATTGTACGTAAGTACCACAACTTCTTTATCCATTTTTCACTTTCTGTGATATTGAACTTGTACCATAAACAAGGTTCTTGTAAACAGAGCCGTCCCAAACTTTGGGGTGGCTGTGTCTTTTTGATTTTAATTTCCCTAAGCTATAGGACCATAAGTGGAAGTGCCCTAGGCTCTGTTGCTTTGTTTTTTAGATGTTTCAGGAAACACCATACACTTCTCCCCAGTGGCTGTTGGCAATTTACATCCCGCCCATCAGCATAACAAGGCTCCCAGTTCTCCATGGTCTGTCCTGCCTTTCTGGATTTTACACTTTTTTCAGATGGCCCTTTTGACCAGGCGGAAGTGAGACTTCATTGTAGTGCAGATTTCCTTTGCAAGCTTGCTTGGTTGGCCAAAAAGTGCGTATGCGTTTTTTCCTGAATATATTCAGGAAAAAACGCATACGCCCTTTTTGGCCAAGTGCATCATTGTCAACGTTCTGCCTCTTTTCCTATGCTTTAAATGCAATTCCAGTCTACCTCCTGAAATCGGTTTCCTGCAATTCTGCCCCGCTTTCAAGTCCTCTTGGCAGCCTTACTTCAGTATATTTTTGGACGATAGCTGACATTTATAACTCTGCAGGTTTGTGAATTACAGTGCCCCTGAGCTCCTTTCTTCAACTCGCTTTCTTGTGAGTGGGCCACAACACCACAGGATTGCTTCAGGCCCTAATCTTGTTCCGGCACGGCACGCTGAGCCTTTGGTTAATTCCTCTTCCTGGTGGGAAATGAGAGTTAAATTTGCCCGTCCAGACACCTCCAGCTAGTCTCTCATTGCTCCTACCTATTCTTGTTCATCTTCTGCAGAAATTGCAATCTGGGACAAACAGGAGGTTAAAGGCACTGACTCTCCAAGTCAGGAGAGTGTTAGTAAAGCGTCTGGAATGTTGCACCCGAGTACCAGTGGACGAAAACTGAGACATATTTGAAAACGTCTCCTGATCACACGGTTGATCATACTCTGGGTTCCACATGCATGTTTCAGCTGAAGGAAGAATCCCTTAAACCTGGAGAGTTGAGACCCGTGGAATGGGTAGCATGTAATATGACTTCAAAGGGTCATTCTTTGCTCACCGAACCTCTCAAATCCTATCACTGCTGCGTTTATGCCCCTGTACACATGCTTGATTCTCTTTCGGAGACATAACAATCCATAGGTTTTAAGATACTTACTAGTCAGGTACATTCTTAGGCGTTTAATATGGGGTGTTGAGTCCATTTCGTTGAATAAGGAGTAGCTCTTGTCTATTACATATTTGGCTTAAGGAACTTTATCTGTGTTCATTTCAATCTCTGGTTTTATGCTGCATCCCAACTCACCTTTCCCCTTAAGCAAGCATAAGTTGGTTTTCTAAATTTGAGACCCTGTTCTGTTTTGTAATTCAGTTCCTGTGTAGCCAAGTTTACATTCTGTGTATTAGTGATATCTTATGATGTTTCTTTTTCTGTGTGACTTATTTCAGTTAGAATCATCATACCTGAACCCACTCATTTTGTGCTACAGGCGTGTTGACATAGATTTCATTGCTGAGTGGTATTGCATTGTACGTAAGTACCACAACTTCTTTATCCATTTTGCGCTTTCTGCGATATTGAACTTGTACCGTAAAAGAGGTTCTTGTAAACAGAGCCGTCCCAAACTTTGGGGTGGCTGTGTCTTTTTGATTTTAATTTCCCTAAGCTATAGGACCATAAGTGGAAGTGCCCTAGGCTCTGTTGCTTTCTTTTTTAGATGTTTCAGGAAACACCATACACTTCTCCCGAGTGGCTGTTGGCAATTTACAACCTGCCCATCAGCATAACAAGGCTCCCAGTTCTCCATGGCCTGTCCTGCCTTTCTGGATTTTACACTTTTTTCAGATGGCCCTTTTGACCGGGGGGAAGTGAGACTTAATTGTAGTGCAGATTTCCTTTGCAAGCTTGCTTGGTTGTCCAAAAAGGGCGTATGCGTTTTTTCCTGAATATATTCAGGAAAAAACGCATACGCCCTTTTTGGCCAAGTGCATCATTGTGGACGTTCTGCCTCTTTTCCTATGCTTTAAATGCAATTCCAGTCTCCCTCCTGATATCGGTTTCCTGCAATTCTGCCCCACGTTCAAGTCCTCTTGGCAGCCTTACTTCAGTATATTTTTGGACGATAGCTGTCATTTATAACTCTGCAGGTTTGTGAATTACAGTGCCCCTGAGCTCCTTTCTTCAACTCGCTTTCTTGTGACCTGGCCGCAACACCGCAGGATTGCTTCAGGCCCTAATCTGGTTCCCCACGGCACGCTGAGACTTTGGTTAATTCCTCTTCCTGGTGGGAAATGAGAGTTAAATTTGCCCGTCCAGACACCTCCAGCTAGTCTCTCATTGGTTCTCCCTATTCCTGTTCATATTCCGCAGAAATTGCAAACTGGGCCAAAAGGACGTTAAAGGCACTGACTCTCCAAGTTGGGAGAGTGTTAGTAAAGTGTCTGGAATGTTGCACCCAAGTACCAGGGGACGAGAACTGAGATATATTGGCACACGTCTCCCAATCACACGGTTGATCATACTCTGGGTTCCACATGCATGTTTTAGCTGAAGGAAGAATCCCTTAAACCTGGAGAGTTGAGACCCGTGGAATGGGTACCATGCAATATGATTTCAAAGGGTCTTCGTTTGCTCACCGAACCTCTCCAATCCTATCACTGCTGCGTTTATGCCCCTGTACACATGCTTGATTCTCTTTCGGAGACATAGCAATCCATAGGTTTTAAGATACTTACTAGTCAGGTACATTCTTAGGCGTTTAATATGGGGTGTTGAGTCCATTTCATTGAACAAGGAGTAGCACTTGTCTATTCCATATTTGGCTTAAGGAACTTTATCTGTGCTCATTTCAATCTCTGGTTTTATGCAGCACCCCAACTCACATTTCCCCTTAAGCAAGCATAAGTTGGTTTTCTAAATTTGAGACCCTGTTCTGTTTTGTAATCCAGTTCCTGTGTAGCCAAGTTTACATTCCGTGTATTAGTGATATCTTATGATGTTTCTTTTTCTGTGTGACGTATTTCAGTTAGAATCATCATACCTGAACCCACTCATTTTCTGCTACAGACCTGTTGACATAGATTTCATTGCTGAGTGATATTGCATTGTACGTAAGTACCACAACTTCTTTATCCATTTTTTGCTTTCTGCGATATTGAACTTGTACCATAAACGAGGTTCTTGTAAACAGAGCCATCCCAAACTTTGGGGTGGCTGTGTCTTTTTGATTTTAATTTCCCTAAGCTATAGGACCATAAGTGGAAGTGCCCTAGGCTCTGTTGCTTTGTTTTTTAGATGTTTCAGGAAACACCATACACTTCTCCCTAGTGGCTGTTGGCAATTTACAACCCGCCCATCAGCATAACAAGGCTCCCAGTTCTCCATGGCCTGTCCTGCCTTTCTGGATTTTACACTTTTTTCAGATGGCCCCTTTGACAGGGGGGAAGTGAAACTTCATTGTAGTGCAGATTTCCTGTGCAAGCTTGCTTGGTTCGCCAAAAAGGGCGTATGCGTTTTTTCCTGAATATATTCAGGAAAAAACGCATACGCCCTTTTTGGCCAAGTGCATCATTGTGGACGTTCTGCCTCTTTTCCTATGCTTTAAATGCAATTCCAGTCTACCTCCTGAAATCGGTTTCCTGCAATTCTGCCCCGCTTTCAAGTCCTCTTGGCAGCCTTACTTCAGTATATTTTTGGACGATAGCTGTCATTTATAACTCTGCACGTTTGTGAATTACAGTGCCCGTGAGCTCCTTTCTTCAACTCGCTTTCTTGTGAGCTGGCCACAACACCGCAGGATTGCTTCAGACCCTAATCTGGTTCCGGCACGGCACGCTGAGCCTTTGGTTAATTCCTCTTCCTGGTGGGAAATGAGAGTTAAATTTGCCCGTCCAGAAACGTCCAGCTAGTCTCTCATTGGTCCTCCCTATCCCTGTTCATCTTCCGCAGAAATTGCAAACTGGGCCAAACAGGAGGTTAAAGGCACTGACTCTCCAAGTCGGGAGAGTGTTAGTAAAGCGTCTGGAATGTTGCACCCGAGTACCAGGGGACGAAAACTGAGACATATTTGAACACGTCTCCCGATCACACGGTTGATCATACTCTGGGTTCCACAGGCATGTTTCAGCTGAAGGAAGAATCCCTTAAACCTGGAGAGTTGAGACCCGTGGAATGGGTACCATGCATTATGACTTCAAAGGGTCTTCATTTGCTCACCGAACCTCTCCAATCCTATCACTGCTGCGTTTATGCAACTGTACACACGCTTCATTCTCTTTCAGAGACATAGCAATCCATAGGGTTTAAGATACTTACTAGTCAGGTACATTCTTCGGCGTTTAATATGGGGTGTTGAGTCCATTTCGTTGAGCAAGGAGTAGCTCTTGTCTATTCCATATTTGGCTTAAGGAACTTTATCTGTGCTCATTTCAATCTCTGGTTTTATGCAGCACCCCAACTCACCTTTCCCCTTAAGCAAGCATAAGTTGGTTTTCTTCATTTGAGACCCTGTTCTGTTTTGTAATTCAGTTTCTGTGTAGCCAAGTTTACATTCCATGTATTAGTGATATCTTATGATGTTTCTTTTTCTGTGTGACTTATTTCAGTTAGAATTGTCATACCTGAATCCACTCACTATGCTCCTACGGGCCTGATGACATAGATTTCATTGCTGAGTGATATTGCATTGTACGTAAGTACCACAACTTCTTTATCCATTTTTCACTTTCTGTGATATTGAACTTGTACCATAAACAAGGTTCTTGTAAACAGAGCCGTCCCAAACTTTGGGGTGGCTGTGTCTTTTTGATTTTAATTTCCCTAAGCTATAGGACCATAAGTGGAAGTGCCCTAGGCTCTGTTGCTTTGTTTTTTAGATGTTTCAGGAAACACCATACACTTCTCCCCAGTGGCTGTTGGCAATTTACATCCCGCCCATCAGCATAACAAGGCTCCCAGTTCTCCATGGTCTGTCCTGCCTTTCTGGATTTTACACTTTTTTCAGATGGCCCTTTTGACCAGGCGGAAGTGAGACTTCATTGTAGTGCAGATTTCCTTTGCAAGCTTGCTTGGTTGGCCAAAAAGGGCGTATGCGTTTTTTCCTGAATATATTCAGGAAAAAACGCATACGCCCTTTTTGGCCAAGTGCATCATTGTCAACGTTCTGCCTCTTTTCCTATGCTTTAAATGCAATTCCAGTCTACCTCCTGAAATCGGTTTCCTGCAATTCTGCCCCGCTTTCAAGTCCTCTTGGCAGCCTTACTTCAGTATATTTTTGGACGATAGCTGACATTTATAACTCTGCAGGTTTGTGAATTACAGTGCCCCTGAGCTCCTTTCTTCAACTCGCTTTCTTGTGAGCGGGCCACAACACCACAGGATTGCTTCAGGCCCTAATCTTGTTCCGGCACGGCACGCTGAGCCTTTGGTTAATTCCTCTTCCTGGTGGGAAATGAGAGTTAAATTTGCCCGTCCAGACACCTCCAGCTAGTCTCTCATTGCTCCTACCTATTCTTGTTCATCTTCTGCAGAAATTGCAATCTGGGCCAAACAGGAGGTTAAAGGCACTGACTCTCCAAGTCAGGAGAGTGTTAGTAAAGCGTCTGGAATGTTGCACCCGAGTACCAGTGGACGAAAACTGAGACATATTTGAAAACGTCTCCTGATCACATGGTTGATCATACTCTGGGTTCCACATGCATGTTTCAGCTGAAGGAAGAATCCCTTAAACCTGGAGAGTTGAGACCCGTGGAATGGGTAGCATGTAATATGACTTCAAAGGGTCATTCTTTGCTCACCGAACCTCTCAAATCCTATCACTGCTGCGTTTATGCCCCTGTACACATGCTTGATTCTCTTTCGGAGACATAACAATCCATAGGTTTTAAGATACTTACTAGTCAGGTACATTCTTAGGCGTTTAATATGGGGTGTTGAGTCCATTTCGTTGAATAAGGAGTAGCTCTTGTCTATTACATATTTGGCTTAAGGAACTTTATCTGTGTTCATTTCAATCTCTGGTTTTATGCTGCATCCCAACTCACCTTTCCCCTTAAGCAAGCATAAGTTGGTTTTCTAAATTTGAGACCCTGTTCTGTTTTGTAATTCAGTTCCTGTGTAGCCAAGTTTACATTCTGTGTATTAGTGATATCTTATGATGTTTCTTTTTCTGTGTGACTTATTTCAGTTAGAATCATCATACCTGAACCCACTCATTTTGTGCTACAGGCGTGTTGACATAGATTTCATTGCTGAGTGGTATTGCATTGTACGTAAGTACCACAACTTCTTTATCCATTTTTCACTTTCTGCGATATTGAACTTGTACCATAAACGAGGTTCTTGTAAACAGAGCCGTCCCAAACATTTGGGTGGCTGTGTCTTTTTGATTTTAATTTCCCTAAGCTATAGGACCATAAGTGGAAGTGCCCTAGGCTCTGTTGCTTTCTTTTTTAGATGTTTCAGGAAACACCATACACTTCTCCCGAGTGAATATATTCAGGAAAAAACGGATACGCCCTTTTTGTCCAAGTGCATCATTGTGGACGTTCTGCCTCTTTTCCTATGCTTTAAATGCAATTCCAGTCTACCTCCTGAAATCGGTTTTCTGCAATTCTGCCCCGCTTTCAAGTCCTCTTGGCAGCCTTACTTCAGTATATTTTTGGACGATAGCTGTCATTTATAATTCTGCAGGTTTGTGAATTACAGGGGCCCTGAGCTCCTTTCTTCAACTCGCTTTCTTGTGAGCTGGCCGCAACACCGCAGGATTGCTTCAGGCCCTAATCTTGTTCCGGCACGGCACGCTGAGCCTTTGGTTAATTCCTCTTCCTGGTGGGAAATGAGAGTTAAATTTGCCCGTCCAGACACCTCCAGCTAGTCTCTCATTGGTCCTCCTTATTCCTGTTCATCTTCCGCAGAATTTGCAAACTGGGCCAAACAGGAGGTTAAAGGCACTGACTCTCCAAGTCGGGAGAGTGTTAGTAAAGCGTCTGGAATGTTGCACCCGAGTACCAGGGGACGAAAACTGAGACATATTTGAACACGTCTCCTGATCACACGGTTGATCATACTCTGGGTTCCACATGCATGTTTCAGCTGAAGGAAGAATCCCTTAAACCTGGAGAGTTGAGAACCGTGGAATGGGTACCATGCAATATGACTTCAAAGGGTCTTCATTTGCTCACCGAACCTCTCCAATCCTATCACTGCTGCGTTTATGCCCCTGTACACACGCTTGATTCTCTTTCGGAGGCATAGCAATCCATAGGTTTTAAGATACTTACTAATCAGGTACATTCTTAGGCGTTTAATATGGGGTGTTGAGTCCATTTCGTTGAGCAAGGAGTAGCTCTTGTCTATTACATATTTGGCTTAAGGAACTTTATCTGTGCTCATTTCAATCTCTGGTTTTGCAGCACCCCAACTCACATTTCCCCTTAAGCAAGCATAAGTTGGTTTTCTAAATTTGAGACCCTGTTCTCTTTTGTAATCCAGTTCCTGTGTAGCCAAGTTTACATTCCGTGTATTAGTGATATCTTATGTTGTTTCTTTTTCTGTGTGACTTATTTCAGTTAGAATCATCATACCTGAGCCCACTCATTTTCTGCTACAGGCCTGTTGACATAGATTTCATTGCTGAGTGATATTGCATTGTACGTAAGTACCACAACTTCTTTATCCATTTTGCGCTTTCTGCGATATTGAACTTGTACCGTAAAAGAGGTTCTTGTAAACAGAGCCGTCCCAAACTTTGGGGTGGCTGTGTCTTTTTGATTTTAATTTCCCTAAGCTATAGGACCATAAGTGGAATTGACCTAGGCTCTGTTGCTTTGTTTTTTAGATGTTTCAGGAAACACCATACACTTCTCCCGAGTGGCTGTTGGCAATTTACAACCTGCCCATCAGCATAACAAGGCTCCCAGTTCTCCATGGCCTGTCCTGCCTTTCTGGATTTTACACTTTTTTCAGATGGCCCTTTTGACCGGGGGGAAGTGAGACTTAATTGTAGTGCAGATTTCCTTTGCAAGCTTGCTTGGTTGTCCAAAAAGGGCGTATGCGTTTTTTCCTGAATATATTCAGGAAAAAACGCATACGCCCTTTTTGGCCAAGTGCATCATTGTGGACGTTCTGCCTCTTTTCCTATGCTTTAAATGCAATTCCAGTCTCCCTCCTGATATCGGTTTCCTGCAATTCTGCCCCACGTTCAAGTCCTCTTGGCAGCCTTACTTCAGTATATTTTTGGACGATAGCTGTCATTTATAACTCTGCAGGTTTGTGAATTACAGTGCCCCTGAGCTCCTTTCTTCAACTCGCTTTCTTGTGAGCTGGCCGCAACACCGCAGGATTGCTTCAGGCCCTAATCTGGTTCCCCACGGCACGCTGAGACTTTGGTTAATTCCTCTTCCTGGTGGGAAATGAGAGTTAAATTTGCCCGTCCAGACACCTCCAGCTAGTCTCTCATTGGTTCTCCCTATTCCTGTTCATATTCCGCAGAAATTGCAAACTGGGCCAAAAGGACGTTAAAGGCACTGACTCTCCAAGTCGGGAGAGTGTTAGTAAAGTGTCTGGAATGTTGCACCCAAGTACCAGGGGAAGAGAACTGAGATATATTGGCACACGTCTCCCGATCACACGGTTGATCATACTCTGGGTTCCACATGCATGTTTTAGCTGAAGGAAGAATCCCTTAAACCTGGAGAGTTGAGACCCGTGGAATGGGTACCATGCAATATGATTTCAAAGGGTCTTCGTTTGCTCACCGAACCTCTCCAATCCTATCACTGCTGCGTTTATGCCCCTGTACACATGCTTGATTCTCTTTCGGAGACATAGCAATCCATAGGTTTTAAGATACTTACTAGTCAGGTACATTCTTAGGCGTTTAATATGGGGTGTTGAGTCCATTTCGTTGAGCAAGGAGTAGCTCTTGTCTATTCCATATTTGGCTTAAGGAACTTTATCTGTGCTCATTTCAATCTCTGGTTTTATGCAGCACCCCAACTCACCTTTCCCCTTAAGCAAGCATAAGTTGGTTTTCTTCATTTGAGACCCTGTTCTGTTTTGTAATTCAGTTTCTGTGTAGCCAAGTTTACATTCCATGTATTAATGATATCTTATGATGTTTCTTTTTCTGTGTGACTTCTTTCAGTTAGAATCGTCATACCTGAATCCACTCACTATGCTCCTACGGGCCTGATGACATAGATTTCATTGCTGAGTGATATTGCATTGTACGTAAGTACCACAACTTCTTTATCCATTTTTCACTTTCTGTGATATTGAACTTGTACCATAAACAAGGTTCTTGTAAACAGAGCCGTCCCAAACTTTGGGGTGGCTGTGTCTTTTTGATTTTAATTTCCCTAAGCTATAGGACCATAAGTGGAAGTGCCCTAGGCTCTGTTGCTTTGTTTTTTAGATGTTTCAGGAAACACCATACACTTCTCCCCAGTGGCTGTTGGCAATTTACATCCCGCCCATCAGCATAACAAGGCTCCCAGTTCTCCATGGTCTGTCCTGCCTTTCTGGATTTTACACTTTTTTCAGATGGCCCTTTTGACCAGGCGGAAGTGAGACTTCATTGTAGTGCAGATTTCCTTTGCAAGCTTGCTTGGTTGGCCAAAAAGTGCGTATGCGTTTTTTCCTGAATATATTCAGGAAAAAACGCATACGCCCTTTTTGGCCAAGTGCATCATTGTCAACGTTCTGCCTCTTTTCCTATGCTTTAAATGCAATTCCAGTCTACCTCCTGAAATCGGTTTCCTGCAATTCTGCCCCGCTTTCAAGTCCTCTTGGCAGCCTTACTTCAGTATATTTTTGGACGATAGCTGACATTTATAACTCTGCAGGTTTGTGAATTACAGTGCCCCTGAGCTCCTTTCTTCAACTCGCTTTCTTGTGAGTGGGCCACAACACCACAGGATTGCTTCAGGCCCTAATCTTGTTCCGGCACGGCACGCTGAGCCTTTGGTTAATTCCTCTTCCTGGTGGGAAATGAGAGTTAAATTTGCCCGTCCAGACACCTCCAGCTAGTCTCTCATTGCTCCTACCTATTCTTGTTCATCTTCTGCAGAAATTGCAATCTGGGCCAAACAGGAGGTTAAAGGCACTGACTCTCCAAGTCAGGAGAGTGTTAGTAAAGCGTCTGGAATGTTGCACCCGAGTACCAGTGGACGAAAACTGAGACATATTTGAAAACGTCTCCTGATCACACGGTTGATCATACTCTGGGTTCCACATGCATGTTTCAGCTGAAGGAAGAATCCCTTAAACCTGGAGAGTTGAGACCCGTGGAATGGGTAGCATGTAATATGACTTCAAAGGGTCATTCTTTGCTCACCGAACCTCTCAAATCCTATCACTGCTGCGTTTATGCCCCTGTACACATGCTTGATTCTCTTTCGGAGACATAACAATCCATAGGTTTTAAGATACTTACTAGTCAGGTACATTCTTAGGCGTTTAATATGGGGTGTTGAGTCCATTTCGTTGAATAAGGAGTAGCTCTTGTCTATTACATATTTGGCTTAAGGAACTTTATCTGTGTTCATTTCAATCTCTGGTTTTATGCTGCATCCCAACTCACCTTTCCCCTTAAGCAAGCATAAGTTGGTTTTCTAAATTTGAGACCCTGTTCTGTTTTGTAATTCAGTTCCTGTGTAGCCAAGTTTACATTCTGTGTATTAGTGATATCTTATGATGTTTCTTTTTCTGTGTGACTTATTTCAGTTAGAATCATCATACCTGAACCCACTCATTTTGTGCTACAGGCGTGTTGACATAGATTTCATTGCTGAGTGGTATTGCATTGTACGTAAGTACCACAACTTCTTTATCCATTTTGCGCTTTCTGCGATATTGAACTTGTACCGTAAAAGAGGTTCTTGTAAACAGAGCCGTCCCAAACTTTGGGGTGGCTGTGTCTTTTTGATTTTAATTTCCCTAAGCTATAGGACCATAAGTGGAAGTGCCCTAGGCTCTGTTGCTTTCTTTTTTAGATGTTTCAGGAAACACCATACACTTCTCCCGAGTGGCTGTTGGCAATTTACAACCTGCCCATCAGCATAACAAGGCTCCCAGTTCTCCATGGCCTGTCCTGCCTTTCTGGATTTTACACTTTTTTCAGATGGCCCTTTTGACCGGGGGGAAGTGAGACTTAATTGTAGTGCAGATTTCCTTTGCAAGCTTGCTTGGTTGTCCAAAAAGGGCGTATGCGTTTTTTCCTGAATATATTCAGGAAAAAATGCATACGCCCTTTTTGGCCAAGTGCATCATTGTGGACGTTCTGCCTCTTTTCCTATGCTTTAAATGCAATTCCAGTCTCCCTCCTGATATCGGTTTCCTGCAATTCTGCCCCACGTTCAAGTCCTCTTGGCAGCCTTACTTCAGTATATTTTTGGACGATAGCTGTCATTTATAACTCTGCAGGTTTGTGAATTACAGTGCCCCTGAGCTCCTTTCTTCAACTCGCTTTCTTGTGAGCTGGCCGCAACACCGCAGGATTGCTTCAGGCCCTAATCTGGTTCCCCACGGCACGCTGAGACTTTGGTTAATTCCTCTTCCTGGTGGGAAATGAGAGTTAAATTTGCCCGTCCAGACACCTCCAGCTAGTCTCTCATTGGTTCTCCCTATTCCTGTTCATATTCCGCAGAAATTGCAAACTGGGCCAAAAGGACGTTAAAGGCACTGACTCTCCAAGTTGGGAGAGTGTTAGTAAAGTGTCTGGAATGTTGCACCCAAGTACCAGGGGACGAGAACTGAGATATATTGGCACACGTCTCCCAATCACACGGTTGATCATACTCTGGGTTCCACATGCATGTTTTAGCTGAAGGAAGAATCCCTTAAACCTGGAGAGTTGAGACCCGTGGAATGGGTACCATGCAATATGATTTCAAAGGGTCTTCGTTTGCTCACCGAACCTCTCCAATCCTATCACTGCTGCGTTTATGCCCCTGTACACATGCTTGATTCTCTTTCGGAGACATAGCAATCCATAGGTTTTAAGATACTTACTAGTCAGGTACATTCTTAGGCGTTTAATATGGGGTGTTGAGTCCATTTCATTGAACAAGGAGTAGCACTTGTCTATTCCATATTTGGCTTAAGGAACTTTATCTGTGCTCATTTCAATCTCTGGTTTTATGCAGCACCCCAACTCACATTTCCCCTTAAGCAAGCATAAGTTGGTTTTCTAAATTTGACACCCTGTTCTGTTTTGTAATCCAGTTCCTGTGTAGCCAAGTTTACATTCCGTGTATTAGTGATATCTTATGATGTTTCTTTTTCTGTGTGACGTATTTCAGTTAGAATCATCATACCTGAACCCACTCATTTTCTGCTACAGGCCTGTTGACATAGATTTCATTGCTGAGTGATATTGCATTGTACGTAAGTACCACAACTTCTTTATCCATTTTTCGCTTTCTGCGATATTGAACTTGTACCATAAACGAGGTTCTTGTAAACAGAGCCATCCCAAAATTTGGGGTGGCTGTGTCTTTTTGATTTTAATTTCCCTAAGCTATAGGACCATAAGTGGAAGTGCCCTAGGCTCTGTTGCTTTGTTTTTTAGATGTTTCAGGAAACACCATACACTTCTCCCTAGTGGCTGTTGGCAATTTACAACCCGCCCATCAGCATAACAAGGCTCCCAGTTCTCCATGGACTGTCCTGCCTTTCTGGATTTTACACTTTTTTCAGATGGCCCCTTTGACAGGGGGGAAGTGAAACTTCATTGTAGTGCAGATTTCCTGTGCAAGCTTGCTTGGTTCGCCAAAAAGGGCGTATGCGTTTTTTCCTGAATATATTCAGGAAAAAACGCATACGCCCTTTTTGGCCAAGTGCATCATTGTGGACGTTCTGCCTCTTTTCCTATGCTTTAAATGCAATTCCAGTCTACCTCCTGAAATCGGTTTCCTGCAATTCTGCCCCGCTTTCAAGTCCTCTTGGCAGCCTTACTTCAGTATATTTTTGGACGATAGCTGTCATTTATAACTCTGCACGTTTGTGAATTACAGTGCCCGTGAGCTCCTTTCTTCAACTCGCTTTCTTGTGAGCTGGCCACAACACCGCAGGATTGCTTCAGACCCTAATCTGGTTCCGGCACGGCACGCTGAGCCTTTGGTTAATTCCTCTTCCTGGTGGGAAATGAGAGTTAAATTTGCCCGTCCAGAAACGTCCAGCTAGTCTCTCATTGGTCCTCCCTATCCCTGTTCATCTTCCGCAGAAATTGCAAACTGGGCCAAACAGGAGGTTAAAGGCACTGACTCTCCAAGTCGGGAGAGTGTTAGTAAAGCGTCTGGAATGTTGCACCCGAGTACCAGGGGACGAAAACTGAGACATATTTGAACACGTCTCCCGATCACACGGTTGATCATACTCTGGGTTCCACAGGCATGTTTCAGCTGAAGGAAGAATCCCTTAAACCTGGAGAGTTGAGACCCGTGGAATGGGTACCATGCATTATGACTTCAAAGGGTCTTCATTTGCTCACCGAACCTCTCCAATCCTATCACTGCTGCGTTTATGCAACTGTACACACGCTTGATTCTCTTTCAGAGACATAGCAATCCATAGGGTTTAAGATACTTACTAGTCAGGTACATTCTTCGGCGTTTAATATGGGGTGTTGAGTCCATTTCGTTGAGCAAGGAGTAGCTCTTGTCTATTCCATATTTGGCTTAAGGAACTTTATCTGTGCTCATTTCAATCTCTGGTTTTATGCAGCACCCCAACTCACCTTTCCCCTTAAGCAAGCATAAGTTGGTTTTCTTCATTTGAGACCCTGTTCTGTTTTGTAATTCAGTTTCTGTGTAGCCAAGTTTACATTCCATGTATTAGTGATATCTTATGATGTTTCTTTTTCTGTGTGACTTATTTCAGTTAGAATCGTCATACCTGAATCCACTCACTATGCTCCTACGGGCCTGATGACATAGATTTCATTGCTGAGTGATATTGCATTGTACGTAAGTACCACAACTTCTTTATCCATTTTTCACTTTCTGTGATATTGAACTTGTACCATAAACAAGGTTCTTGTAAACAGAGCCGTCCCAAACTTTGGGGTGGCTGTGTCTTTTTGATTTTAATTTCCCTAAGCTATAGGACCATAAGTGGAAGTGCCCTAGGCTCTGTTGCTTTGTTTTTTAGATGTTTCAGGAAACACCATACACTTCTCCCCAGTGGCTGTTGGCAATTTACATCCCGCCCATCAGCATAACAAGGCTCCCAGTTCTCCATGGTCTGTCCTGCCTTTCTGGATTTTACACTTTTTTCAGATGGCCCTTTTGACCAGGCGGAAGTGAGACTTCATTGTAGTGCAGATTTCCTTTGCAAGCTTGCTTGGTTGGCCAAAAAGGGCGTATGCGTTTTTTCCTGAATATATTCAGGAAAAAACGCATACGCCCTTTTTGGCCAAGTGCATCATTGTCAACGTTCTGCCTCTTTTCCTATGCTTTAAATGCAATTCCAGTCTACCTCCTGAAATCGGTTTCCTGCAATTCTGCCCCGCTTTCAAGTCCTCTTGGCAGCCTTACTTCAGTATATTTTTGGACGATAGCTGACATTTATAACTCTGCAGGTTTGTGAATTACAGTGCCCCTGAGCTCCTTTCTTCAACTCGCTTTCTTGTGAGCGGGCCACAACACCACAGGATTGCTTCAGGCCCTAATCTTGTTCCGGCACGGCACGCTGAGCCTTTGGTTAATTCCTCTTCCTGGTGGGAAATGAGAGTTAAATTTGCCCGTCCAGACACCTCCAGCTAGTCTCTCATTGCTCCTACCTATTCTTGTTCATCTTCTGCAGAAATTGCAATCTGGGCCAAACAGGAGGTTAAAGGCACTGACTCTCCAAGTCAGGAGAGTGTTAGTAAAGCGTCTGGAATGTTGCACCCGAGTACCAGTGGACGAAAACTGAGACATATTTGAAAACGTCTCCTGATCACATGGTTGATCATACTCTGGGTTCCACATGCATGTTTCAGCTGAAGGAAGAATCCCTTAAACCTGGAGAGTTGAGACCCGTGGAATGGGTAGCATGTAATATGACTTCAAAGGGTCATTCTTTGCTCACCGAACCTCTCAAATCCTATCACTGCTGCGTTTATGCCCCTGTACACATGCTTGATTCTCTTTCGGAGACATAACAATCCATAGGTTTTAAGATACTTACTAGTCAGGTACATTCTTAGGCGTTTAATATGGGGTGTTGAGTCCATTTCGTTGAATAAGGAGTAGCTCTTGTCTATTACATATTTGGCTTAAGGAACTTTATCTGTGTTCATTTCAATCTCTGGTTTTATGCTGCATCCCAACTCACCTTTCCCCTTAAGCAAGCATAAGTTGGTTTTCTAAATTTGAGACCCTGTTCTGTTTTGTAATTCAGTTCCTGTGTAGCCAAGTTTACATTCTGTGTATTAGTGATATCTTATGATGTTTCTTTTTCTGTGTGACTTATTTCAGTTAGAATCATCATACCTGAACCCACTCATTTTGTGCTACAGGCGTGTTGACATAGATTTCATTGCTGAGTGGTATTGCATTGTACGTAAGTACCACAACTTCTTTATCCATTTTTCACTTTCTGCGATATTGAACTTGTACCATAAACGAGGTTCTTGTAAACAGAGCCGTCCCAAACATTTGGGTGGCTGTGTCTTTTTGATTTTAATTTCCCTAAGCTATAGGACCATAAGTGGAAGTGCCCTAGGCTCTGTTGCTTTCTTTTTTAGATGTTTCAGGAAACACCATACACTTCTCCCGAGTGAATATATTCAGGAAAAAACGGATACACCCTTTTTGTCCAAGTGCATCATTGTGGACGTTCTGCCTCTTTTCCTATGCTTTAAATGCAATTCCAGTCTACCTCCTGAAATCGGTTTTCTGCAATTCTGCCCCGCTTTCAAGTCCTCTTGGCAGCCTTACTTCAGTATATTTTTGGACGATAGCTGTCATTTATAATTCTGCAGGTTTGTGAATTACAGGGGCCCTGAGCTCCTTTCTTCAACTCGCTTTCTTGTGAGCTGGCCGCAACACCGCAGGATTGCTTCAGGCCCTAATCTTGTTCCGGCACGGCACGCTGAGCCTTTGGTTAATTCCTCTTCCTGGTGGGAAATGAGAGTTAAATTTGCCCGTCCAGACACCTCCAGCTAGTCTCTCATTGGTCCTCCTTATTCCTGTTCATCTTCCGCAGAATTTGCAAACTGGGCCAAACAGGAGGTTAAAGGCACTGACTCTCCAAGTCGGGAGAGTGTTAGTAAAGCGTCTGGAATGTTGCACCCGAGTACCAGGGGACGAAAACTGAGACATATTTGAACACGTCTCCTGATCACACGGTTGATCATACTCTGGGTTCCACATGCATGTTTCAGCTGAAGGAAGAATCCCTTAAACCTGGAGAGTTGAGAACCGTGGAATGGGTACCATGCAATATGACTTCAAAGGGTCTTCATTTGCTCACCGAACCTCTCCAATCCTATCACTGCTGTGTTTATGCCCCTGTACACACGCTTGATTCTCTTTCGGAGGCATAGCAATCCATAGGTTTTAAGATACTTACTAATCAGGTACATTCTTAGGCGTTTAATATGGGGTGTTGAGTCCATTTCGTTGAGCAAGGAGTAGCTCTTGTCTATTACATATTTGGCTTAAGGAACTTTATCTGTGCTCATTTCAATCTCTGGTTTTATGCAGCACCCCAACTCACATTTCCCCTTAAGCAAGCATAAGTTGGTTTTCTAAATTTGAGACCCTGTTCTCTTTTGTAATCCAGTTCCTGTGTAGCCAAGTTTACATTCCGTGTATTAGTGATATCTTATGTTGTTTCTTTTTCTGTGTGACTTATTTCAGTTAGAATCATCATACCTGAGCCCACTCATTTTCTGCTACAGGCCTGTTGACATAGATTTCATTGCTGAGTGATATTGCAGTTTACGTAAGTACCACAACTTCTTTATCCATTTTGCGCTTTCTGCGATATTGAACTTGTACCGTAAAAGAGGTTCTTGTAAACAGAGCCGTCCCAAACTTTGGGGTGGCTGTGTCTTTTTGATTTTAATTTCCCTAAGCTATAGGACCATAAGTGGAATTGACCTAGGCTCTGTTGCTTTGTTTTTTAGATGTTTCAGGAAACACCATACACTTCTCCCGAGTGGCTGTTGGCAATTTACAACCTGCCCATCAGCATAACAAGGCTCCCAGTTCTCCATGGCCTGTCCTGCCTTTCTGGATTTTACACTTTTTTCAGATGGCCCTTTTGACCGGGGGGAAGTGAGACTTAATTGTAGTGCAGATTTCCTTTGCAAGCTTGCTTGGTTGTCCAAAAAGGGCGTATGCGTTTTTTCCTGAATATATTCAGGAAAAAACGCATACGCCCTTTTTGGCCAAGTGCATCATTGTGGACGTTCTGCCTCTTTTCCTATGCTTTAAATGCAATTCCAGTCTCCCTCCTGATATCGGTTTCCTGCAATTCTGCCCCACGTTCAAGTCCTCTTGGCAGCCTTACTTCAGTATATTTTTGGACGATAGCTGTCATTTATAACTCTGCAGGTTTGTGAATTACAGTGCCCCTGAGCTCCTTTCTTCAACTCGCTTTCTTGTGAGCTGGCCGCAACACCGCAGGATTGCTTCAGGCCCTAATCTGGTTCCCCACGGCACGCTGAGACTTTGGTTAATTCCTCTTCCTGGTGGGAAATGAGAGTTAAATTTGCCCGTCCAGACACCTCCAGCTAGTCTCTCATTGGTTCTCCCTATTCCTGTTCATATTCCGCAGAAATTGCAAACTGGGCCAAAAGGACGTTAAAGGCACTGACTCTCCAAGTCGGGAGAGTGTTAGTAAAGTGTCTGGAATGTTGCACCCAAGTACCAGGGGACGAGAACTGAGATATATTGGCACACGTCTCCCGATCACACGGTTGATCATACTCTGGGTTCCACATGCATGTTTCAGCTGAAGGAAGAATCCCTTAAACCTGGAGAGTTGAGACCCGTGGAATGGGTACCATGCAATATGATTTCAAAGGGTCTTCGTTTGCTCACCGAACCTCTCCAATCCTATCACTGCTGCGTTTATGCCCCTGTACACATGCTTGATTCTCTTTCGGAGACATAGCAATCCATAGGTTTTAAGATACTTACTAGTCAGGTACATTCTTAGGCGTTTAATATGGGGTGTTGAGTCCATTTCGTTGAGCAAGGAGTAGCTCTTGTCTATTCCATATTTGGCTTAAGGAACTTTATCTGTGCTCATTTCAATCTCTGGTTTTATGCAGCACCCCAACTCACCTTTCCCCTTAAGCAAGCATAAGTTGGTTTTCTTCATTTGAGACCCTGTTCTGTTTTGTAATTCAGTTTCTGTGTAGCCAAGTTTACATTCCATGTATTAGTGATATCTTATGATGTTTCTTTTTCTGTGTGACTTATTTCAGTTAGAATCGTCATACCTGAATCCACTCACTATGCTCCTACGGGCCTGATGACATAGATTTCATTGCTGAGTGATATTGCATTGTACGTAAGTACCACAACTTCTTTATCCATTTTTCACTTTCTGTGATATTGAACTTGTACCATAAACAAGGTTCTTGTAAACAGAGCCGTCCCAAACTTTGGGGTGGCTGTGTCTTTTTGATTTTAATTTCCCTAAGCTATAGGACCATAAGTGGAAGTGCCCTAGGCTCTGTTGCTTTGTTTTTTAGATGTTTCAGGAAACACCATACACTTCTCCCGAGTGGCTGTTGGCAATTTACATCCCGCCCATCAGCATAACAAGGCTCCCAGTTCTCCATGGTCTGTCCTGCCTTTCTGGATTTTACACTTTTTTCAGATGGCCCTTTTGACCAGGCGGAAGTGAGACTTCATTGTAGTGCAGATTTCCTTTGCAAGCTTGCTTGGTTGGCCAAAAAGGGCGTATGCGTTTTTTCCTGAATATATTCAGGAAAAAACGCATACGCCCTTTTTGGCCAAGTGCATCATTGTCAACGTTCTGCCTCTTTTCCTATGCTTTAAATGCAATTCCAGTCTACCTCCTGAAATCGGTTTCCTGCAATTCTGCCCCGCTTTCAAGTCCTCTTGGCAGCCTTACTTCAGTATATTTTTGGACGATAGCTGACATTTATAACTCTGCAGGTTTGTGAATTACAGTGCCCCTGAGCTCCTTTCTTCAACTCGCTTTCTTGTGAGCGGGCCACAACACCACAGGATTGCTTCAGGCCCTAATCTTGTTCCGGCACGGCACACTGAGCCTTTGGTTAATTCCTCTTCCTGGTGGGAAATGAGAGTTAAATTTGCCCGTCCAGACACCTCCAGCTAGTCTCTCATTGCTCCTACCTATTCTTGTTCATCTTCTGCAGAAATTGCAATCTGGGCCAAACAGGAGGTTAAAGGCACTGACTCTCCAAGTCAGGAGAGTGTTAGTAAAGCGTCTGGAATGTTGCACCCGAGTACCAGTGGACGAAAACTGAGACATATTTGAAAACGTCTCCTGATCACACGGTTGATCATACTCTGGGTTCCACATGCATGTTTCAGCTGAAGGAAGAATCCCTTAAACCTGGAGAGTTGAGACCCGTGGAATGGGTAGCATGTAATATGACTTCAAAGGGTCATTCTTTGCTCACCGAACCTCTCAAATCCTATCACTGCTGCGTTTATGCCCCTGTACACATGCTTGATTCTCTTTCGGAGACATAACAATCCATAGGTTTTAAGATACTTACTAGTCAGGTACATTCTTAGGCGTTTAATATGGGGTGTTGAGTCCATTTCGTTGAATAAGGAGTAGCTCTTGTCTATTACATATTTGGCTTAAGGAACTTTATCTGTGTTCATTTCAATCTCTGGTTTTATGCTGCATCCCAACTCACCTTTCCCCTTAAGCAAGCATAAGTTGGTTTTCTAAATTTGAGACCCTGTTCTGTTTTGTAATTCAGTTCCTGTGTAGCCAAGTTTACATTCTGTGTATTAGTGATATCTTATGATGTTTCTTTTTCTGTGTGACTTATTTCAGTTAGAATCATCATACCTGAACCCACTCATTTTGTGCTACAGGCGTGTTGACATAGATTTCATTGCTGAGTGGTATTGCATTGTACGTAAGTACCACAACTTCTTTATCCATTTTTCACTTTCTGCGATATTGAACTTGTACCATAAACGAGGTTCTTGTAAACAGAGCCGTCCCAAACATTTGGGTGGCTGTGTCTTTTTGATTTTAATTTCCCTAAGCTATAGGACCATAAGTGGAAGTGCCCTAGGCTCTGTTGCTTTCTTTTTTAGATGTTTCAGGAAACACCATACACTTCTCCCGAGTGAATATATTCAGGAAAAAACGGATACGCCCTTTTTGTCCAAGTGCATCATTGTGGACGTTCTGCCTCTTTTCCTATGCTTTAAATGCAATTCCAGTCTACCTCCTGAAATCGGTTTTCTGCAATTCTGCCCCGCTTTCAAGTCCTCTTGGCAGCCTTACTTCAGTATATTTTTGGACGATAGCTGTCATTTATAATTCTGCAGGTTTGTGAATTACAGGGGCCCTGAGCTCCTTTCTTCAACTCGCTTTCTTGTGAGCTGGCCGCAACACCGCAGGATTGCTTCAGGCCCTAATCTTGTTCCGACATGGCACGCTGACCCTTTGGTTAATTCCTCTTCCTGGTGGGAAATGAGAGTTAAATTTGCCCGTCCAGACACCTCCAGCTAGTCTCTCATTGGTCCTCCTTATTCCTGTTCATCTTCCGCAGAATTTGCAAACTGGGCCAAACAGGACGTTAAAGGCACTGACTCTCCAAGTCGGGAGATTGTTAGTAAAGCGTCTGGAATGTTGCACCCGAGTACCAGGGGACGAAAACTGAGACATATTTGAACACGTCTCCTGATCACACGGTTGATCATACTCTGGGTTCCACATGCATGTTTCAGCTGAAGGAAGAATCCCTTAAACCTGGAGAGTTGAGAACCGTGGAATGGGTACCATGCAATATGACTTCAAAGGGTCTTCATTTGCTCACCGAACCTCTCCAATCCTATCACTGCTGCGTTTATGCCCCTGTACACACGCTTGATTCTCTTTCGGAGGCATAGCAATCCATAGGTTTTAAGATACTTACTAATCAGGTACATTCTTAGGCGTTTAATATGGGGTGTTGAGTCCATTTCGTTGAGCAAGGAGTAGCTCTTGTCTATTACATATTTGGCTTAAGGAACTTTATCTGTGCTCATTTCAATCTCTGGTTTTATGCAGCACCCCAACTCACATTTCCCCTTAAGCAAGCATAAGTTGGTTTTCTAAATTTGAGACCCTGTTCTCTTTTGTAATCCAGTTCCTGTGTAGCCAAGTTTACATTCCGTGTATTAGTGATATCTTATGTTGTTTCTTTTTCTGTGTGACTTATTTCAGTTAGAATCATCATACCTGAGCCCACTCATTTTCTGCTACAGGCCTGTTGACATAGATTTCATTGCTGAGTGATATTGCATTGTACGTAAGTACCACAACTTCTTTATCCATTTTGCGCTTTCTGCGATATTGAACTTGTACCGTAAAAGAGGTTCTTGTAAACAGAGCCGTCCCAAACTTTGGGGTGGCTGTGTCTTTTTGATTTTAATTTCCCTAAGCTATAGGACCATAAGTGGAATTGACCTAGGCTCTGTTGCTTTGTTTTTTAGATGTTTCAGGAAACACCATACACTTCTCCCGAGTGGCTGTTGGCAATTTACAACCTGCCCATCAGCATAACAAGGCTCCCAGTTCTCCATGGCCTGTCCTGCCTTTCTGGATTTTACACTTTTTTCAGATGGCCCTTTTGACCGGGGGGAAGTGAGACTTAATTGTAGTGCAGATTTCCTTTGCAAGCTTGCTTGGTTGTCCAAAAAGGGCGTATGCGTTTTTTCCTGAATATATTCAGGAAAAAACGCATACGCCCTTTTTGGCCAAGTGCATCATTGTGGACGTTCTGCCTCTTTTCCTATGCTTTAAATGCAATTCCAGTCTCCCTCCTGATATCGGTTTCCTGCAATTCTGCCCCACGTTCAAGTCCTCTTGGCAGCCTTACTTCAGTATATTTTTGGACGATAGCTGTCATTTATAACTCTGCAGGTTTGTGAATTACAGTGCCCCTGAGCTCCTTTCTTCAACTCGCTTTCTTGTGAGCTGGCCGCAACACCGCAGGATTGCTTCAGGCCCTAATCTGGTTCCCCACGGCACGCTGAGACTTTGGTTAATTCCTCTTCCTGGTGGGAAATGAGAGTTAAATTTGCCCGTCCAGACACCTCCAGCTAGTCTCTCATTGGTTCTCCCTATTCCTGTTCATATTCCGCAGAAATTGCAAACTGGGCCAAAAGGACGTTAAAGGCACTGACTCTCCAAGTCGGGAGAGTGTTAGTAAAGTGTCTGGAATGTTGCACCCAAGTACCAGGGGACGAGAACTGAGATATATTGGCACACGTCTCCCGATCACACGGTTGATCATACTCTGGGTTCCACATGCATGTTTTAGCTGAAGAAAGAATCCCTTAAACCTGGAGAGTTGAGACCCGTGGAATGGGTACCATGCAATATGATTTCAAAGGGTCTTCGTTTGCTCACCGAACCTCTCCAATCCTATCACTGCTGCGTTTATGCCCCTGTACACATGCTTGATTCTCTTTCGGAGACATAGCAATCCATAGGTTTTAAGATACTTACTAGTCAGGTACATTCTTAGGCGTTTAATATGGGGTGTTGAGTCCATTTCATTGAATAAGGAGTAGCACTTGTCTATTCCATATTTGGCTTAAGGAACTTTATCTGTGCTCATTTCAATCTCTGGTTTTATGCAGCACCCCAACTCACATTTCCCCTTAAGCAAGCATAAGTTGGTTTTCTAAATTTGAGACCCTGTTCTCTTTTGTAATCCAGTTCCTGTGTAGCCAAGTTTACATTCCGTGTATTAGTGATATCTTATGATGTTTCTTTTTCTGTGTGACTTATTTCAGTTAGAATCATCATACCTGAACCCACTCATTTTCTGCTACAGGCCTGTTGACATAGATTTCATTGCTGAGTGATATTGCATTGTACGTAAGTACCACAACTTCTTTATCCATTTTTCGCTTTCTGCGATATTGAACTTGTACCATAAACGAGGTTCTTGTAAACAGAGCCATCCCAAACATTGGGGTGGCTGTGTCTTTTTGATTTTAATTTCCCTAAGCTATAGGACCATAAGTGGAAGTGCCCTAGGCTCTGTTGCTTTGTTTTTTAGATGTTTCAGGAAACACCATACACTTCTCCCTAGTGGCTGTTGGCAATTTACAACCCGCCCATCAGCATAACAAGGCTCCCAGTTCTCCATGGCCTGTCCTGCCTTTCTGGATTTTACACTTTTTTCAGATGGCCCCTTTGACAGGGGGGAAGTGAAACTTCATTGTACTGCAGATTTCCTGTGCAAGCTTGCTTGGTTCGCCAAAAAGGGCGTATGCGTTTTTTCCTGAATATATTCAGGAAAAAACGCATACGCCCTTTTTGGCCAAGTGCATCATTGTGGACGTTCTGCCTCTTTTCCTATGCTTTAAATGCAATTCCAGTCTACCTCCTGAAATCGGTTTCCTGCAATTCTGCCCCGCTTTCAAGTCCTCTTGGCAGCCTTACTTCAGTATATTTTTGGACGATAGCTGTCATTTATAACTCTGCACGTTTGTGAATTACAGTGCCCGTGAGCTCCTTTCTTCAACTCGCTTTCTTGTGAGCTGGCCACAACACCGCAGGATTGCTTCAGACCCTAATCTGGTTCCGGCACGGCACGCTGAGCCTTTGGTTAATTCCTCTTCCTGGTGGGAAATGAGAGTTAAATTTGCCCGTCCAGAAACGTCCAGCTAGTCTCTCATTGGTTCTCCCTATTCCTGTTCATCTTCCGCAGAAATTGCAAACTGGGCCAAACAGGAGGTTAAAGGCACTGACTCTCCAAGTCGGGAGAGTGTTAGTAAAGCGTCTGGAATGTTGCACCCGAGTACCAGGGGACGAAAACTGAGACATATTTGAACACGTCTCCCGATCACACGGTTGATCATACTCTGGGTTCCACAGGCATGTTTCAGCTGAAGGAAGAATCCCTTAAACCTGGAGAGTTGAGACCCGTGGAATGGGTACCATGCATTATGACTTCAAAGGGTCTTCATTTGCTCACCGAACCTCTCCAATCCTATCACTGCTGCGTTTATGCAACTCTACACACGCTTGATTCTCTTTCAGAGACATAGCAATCCATAGGGTTTAAGATACTTACTAGTCAGTTACATTCTTCGGCGTTTAATATGGGGTGTTGAGTCCATTTCGTTGAGCAAGGAGTAGCTCTTGTCTATTCCATATTTGGCTTAAGGAACTTTATCTGTGCTCATTTCAATCTCTGGTTTTATGCAGCACCCCAACTCACCTTTCCCCTTAAGCAAGCATAAGTTGGTTTTCTTCATTTGAGACCCTGTTCTGTTTTGTAATTCAGTTTCTGTGTAGCCAAGTTTACATTCCATGTATTAGTGATATCTTATGATGTTTCTTTTTCTGTGTGACTTATTTCAGTTAGAATCGTCATACCTGAATCCACTCACTATGCTCCTACGGGCCTGATGACATAGATTTCATTGCTGAGTGATATTGCATTGTACGTAAGTACCACAACTTCTTTATCCATTTTTCACTTTCTGTGATATTGAACTTGTACCATAAACAAGGTTCTTGTAAACAGAGCCGTCCCAAACTTTGGGGTGGCTGTGTCTTTTTGATTTTAATTTCCCTAAGCTATAGGACCATAAGTGGAAGTGCCCTAGGCTCTGTTGCTTTGTTTTTTAGATGTTTCAGGAAACACCATACACTTCTCCAGAGTGGCTGTTGGCAACTTCCATCCTGCCCATCAGCATAACAAGGCTCCCAGTTCTCCATGGTCTGTCCTGCCTTTCTGGATTTTACACTTTTTTCAGATGGCCCTTTTGACCAGGCGGAAGTGAGACTTCATTGTAGTGCAGATTTCCTTTGCAAGCTTGCTTGGTTGGCCAAAAAGGGCGTATGCGTTTTTTCCTGAATATATTCAGGAAAAAACGCATACGCCCTTTTTGGCCAAGTGCATCATTGTCAACGTTCTGCCTCTTTTCCTATGCTTTAAATGCAATTCCAGTCTACCTCCTGAAATCAGTTTCCTGCAATTCTGCCCCGCTTTCAAGTCCTCTTGGCAGCCTTACTTCAGTATATTTTTGGACGATAGCTGACATTTATAACTCTGCAGGTTTGTGAATTACAGTGCCCCTGAGCTCCTTTCTTCAACTCGCTTTCTTGTGAGCGGGCCACAACACCACAGGATTGCTTCAGGCCCTAATCTTGTTCCGGCACGGCACGCTTAGCCTTTGGTTAATTCCTCTTCCTGGTGGGAAATGAGAGTTAAATTTGCCCATCCAGACACCTCCAGCTAGTCTCTCATTGCTCCTACCTATTCTTGTTCATCTTCTGCAGAAATTGCAATCTGGGCCAAACAGGAGGTTAAAGGCACTGACTCTCCAAGTCAGGAGAGTGTTAGTAAAGCGTCTGGAATGTTGCACCCGAGTACCAGTGGACGAAAACTGAGACATATTTGAAAACGTCTCCTGATCACACGGTTGATCATACTCTGGGTTCCACATGCATGTTTCAGCTGAAGGAAGAATCCCTTAAACCTGGAGAGTTGAGACCCGTGGAATGGGTAGCATGTAATATGACTTCAAAGGGTCATTCTTTGCTCACCGAACCTCGCAAATCCTATCACTGCTGCGTTTATGCCCCTGTACACATGCTTGATTCTCTTTCGGAGACATAACAATCCATAGGTTTTAAGATACTTACTAGTCAGGTACATTCTTAGGCGTTTAATATGGGGTGTTGAGTCCATTTCGTTGAATAAGGAGTAGCTCTTGTCTATTACATATTTGGCTTAAGGAACTTTATCTGTGTTCATTTCAATCTCTGGTTTTATGCTGCATCCCAACTCACCTTTCCCCTTAAGCAAGCATAAGTTGGTTTTCTAAATTTGAGACCCTGTACTGTTTTGTAATTCAGTTCCTGTGTAGCCAAGTTTACATTCTGTGTATTAGTGATATCTTATGATGTTTCTTTTTCTGTGTGACTTATTTCAGTTAGAATCATCATACCTGAATCCACTCATTTTGTGCTACAGGCGTGTTGACATAGATTTCATTGCTGAGTGGTATTGCATTGTACGTAAGTACCACAACTTCTTTATCCATTTTTCACTTTCTGCGATATTGAACTTGTACCATAAACGAGGTTCTTGTAAACAGAGCCGTCCCAAACATTTGGGTGGCTGTGTCTTTTTGATTTTAATTTCCCTAAGCTATAGGACCATAAGTGGAAGTGCCCTAGGCTCTGTTGCTTTCTTTTTTAGATGTTTCAGGAAACACCATACACTTCTCCCGAGTGAATATATTCAGGAAAAAACGGATACGCCCTTTTTGTCCAAGTGCATCATTGTGGACGTTCTGCCTCTTTTCCTATGCTTTAAATGCAATTCCAGTCTACCTCCTGAAATCGGTTTTCTGCAATTCTGCCCCGCTTTCAAGTCCTCTTGGCAGCCTTACTTCAGTATATTTTTGGACGATAGCTGTCATTTATAATTCTGCAGGTTTGTGAATTACAGGGGCCCTGAGCTCCTTTCTTCAACTCGCTTTCTTGTGAGCTGGCCGCAACACCGCAGGATTGCTTCAGGCCCTAATCTTGTTCCGGCACGGCACGCTGAGCCTTTGGTTAATTCCTCTTCCTGGTGGGAAATGAGAGTTAAATTTGCCCGTCCAGACACCTCCAGCTAGTCTCTCATTGGTCCTCCTTATTCCTGTTCATCTTCCGCAGAATTTGCAAACTGGGCCAAACAGGAGGTTAAAGGCACTGACTCTCCAAGTCGGGAGATTGTTAGTAAAGCGTCTGGAATGTTGCACCCGAGTACCAGGGGACGAAAACTGAGACATATTTGAACACTTCTCCTGATCACACGGTTGATCATACTCTGGGTTCCACATGCATGTTTCAGCTGAAGGAAGAATCCCTTAAACCTGGAGAGTTGAGAACCGTGGAATGGGTACCATGCAATATGACTTCAAAGGGTCTTCATTTGCTCACCGAACCTCTCCAATCCTATCACTGCTGCGTTTATGCCCCTGTACACACGCTTGATTCTCTTTCGGAGGCATAGCAATCCATAGGTTTTAAGATACTTACTAATCAGGTACATTCTTAGGCGTTTAATATGGGGTGTTGAGTCCATTTCGTTGAGCAAGGAGTAGCTCTTGTCTATTACATATTTGGCTTAAGGAACTTTATCTGTGCTCATTTCAATCTCTGGTTTTATGCAGCACCCCAACTCACATTTCCCCTTAAGCAAGCATAAGTTGGTTTTCTAAATTTGAGACCCTGTTCTCTTTTGTAATCCAGTTCCTGT
This sequence comes from Orcinus orca, assembly GCF_937001465.1. Lineage (NCBI taxonomy): Eukaryota > Metazoa > Chordata > Mammalia > Artiodactyla > Delphinidae > Orcinus > Orcinus orca. The sequence goes on along the minus strand of NW_026043920.1, from coordinate 10,887 downwards.
GTAGCCAAGTTTACATTCCGTGTATTAGTGATATCTTATGTTGTTTCTTTTTCTGTGTGACTTATTTCAGTTAGAATCATCATACCTGAGCCCACTCATTTTCTGCTACAGGCCTGTTGACATAGATTTCATTGCTGAGTGATATTGCATTGTACGTAAGTACCACAACTTCTTTATCCATTTTGCGCTTTCTGCGATATTGAACTTGTACCGTAAAAGAGGTTCTTGTAAACAGAGCCGTCCCAAACTTTGGGGTGGCTGTGTCTTTTTGATTTTAATTTCCCTAAGCTATAGGACCATAAGTGGAATTGACCTAGGCTCTGTTGCTTTGTTTTTTAGATGTTTCAGGAAACACCATACACTTCTCCCGAGTGGCTGTTGGCAATTTACAACCTGCCCATCAGCATAACAAGGCTCCCAGTTCTCCATGGCCTGTCCTGCCTTTCTGGATTTTACACTTTTTTCAGATGGCCCTTTTGACCGGGGGGAAGTGAGACTTAATTGTAGTGCAGATTTCCTTTGCAAGCTTGCTTGGTTGTCCAAAAAGGGCGTATGCGTTTTTTCCTGAATATATTCAGGAAAAAACGCATACGCCCTTTTTGGCCAAGTGCATCATTGTGGACGTTCTGCCTCTTTTCCTATGCTTTAAATGCAATTCCAGTCTCCCTCCTGATATCGGTTTCCTGCAATTCTGCCCCACGTTCAAGTCCTCTTGGCAGCCTTACTTCAGTATATTTTTGGACGATAGCTGTCATTTATAACTCTGCAGGTTTGTGAATTACAGTGCCCCTGAGCTCCTTTCTTCAACTCGCTTTCTTGTGAGCTGGCCGCAACACCGCAGGATTGCTTCAGGCCCTAATCTGGTTCCCCACGGCACGCTGAGACTTTGGTTAATTCCTCTTCCTGGTGGGAAATGAGAGTTAAATTTGCCCGTCCAGACACCTCCAGCTAGTCTCTCATTGGTTCTCCCTATTCCTGTTCATATTCCGCAGAAATTGCAAACTGGGCCAAAAGGACGTTAAAGGCACTGACTCTCCAAGTCGGGAGAGTGTTAGTAAAGTGTCTGGAATGTTGCACCCAAGTACCAGGGGACGAGAACTGAGATATATTGGCACACGTCTCCCGATCACACGGTTGATCATACTCTGGGTTCCACATGCATGTTTTAGCTGAAGGAAGAATCCCTTAAACCTGGAGAGTTGAGACCCGTGGAATGGGTACCATGCAATATGATTTCAAAGGGTCTTCGTTTGCTCACCGAACCTCTCCAATCCTATCACTGCTGCGTTTATGCCCCTGTACACATGCTTGATTCTCTTTCGGAGACATAGCAATCCATAGGTTTTAAGATACTTACTAGTCAGGTACATTCTTAGGCGTTTAATATGGGGTGTTGAGTCCATTTCGTTGAGCAAGGAGTAGCTCTTGTCTATTCCATATTTGGCTTAAGGAACTTTATCTGTGCTCATTTCAATCTCTGGTTTTATGCAGCACCCCAACTCACCTTTCCCCTTAAGCAAGCATAAGTTGGTTTTCTTCATTTGAGACGCTGTTCTGTTTTGTAATTCAGTTTCTGTGTAGCCAAGTTTACATTCCATGTATTAGTGATATCTTATGATGTTTCTTTTTCTGTGTGACTTATTTCAGTTAGAATCGTCATACCTGAATCCACTCACTATGCTCCTACGGGCCTGATGACATAGATTTCATTGCTGAGTGATATTGCATTGTACGTAAGTACCACAACTTCTTTATCCATTTTTCACTTTCTGTGATATTGAACTTGTACCATAAACAAGGTTCTTGTAAACAGAGCCGTCCCAAACTTTGGGGTGGCTGTGTCTTTTTGATTTTAATTTCCCTAAGCTATAGGACCATAAGTGGAAGTGCCCTAGGCTCTGTTGCTTTGTTTTTTAGATGTTTCAGGAAACACCATACACTTCTCCCCAGTGGCTGTTGGCAATTTACATCCCGCCCATCAGCATAACAAGGCTCCCAGTTCTCCATGGTCTGTCCTGCCTTTCTGGATTTTACACTTTTTTCAGATGGCCCTTTTGACCAGGCGGAAGTGAGACTTCATTGTAGTGCAGATTTCCTTTGCAAGCTTGCTTGGTTGGCCAAAAAGTGCGTATGCGTTTTTTCCTGAATATATTCAGGAAAAAACGCATACGCCCTTTTTGGCCAAGTGCATCATTGTCAACGTTCTGCCTCTTTTCCTATGCTTTAAATGCAATTCCAGTCTACCTCCTGAAATCGGTTTCCTGCAATTCTGCCCCGCTTTCAAGTCCTCTTGGCAGCCTTACTTCAGTATATTTTTGGACGATAGCTGACATTTATAACTCTGCAGGTTTGTGAATTACAGTGCCCCTGAGCTCCTTTCTTCAACTCGCTTTCTTGTGAGTGGGCCACAACACCACAGGATTGCTTCAGGCCCTAATCTTGTTCCGGCACGGCACGCTGAGCCTTTGGTTAATTCCTCTTCCTGGTGGGAAATGAGAGTTAAATTTGCCCGTCCAGACACCTCCAGCTAGTCTCTCATTGCTCCTACCTATTCTTGTTCATCTTCTGCAGAAATTGCAATCTGGGCCAAACAGGAGGTTAAAGGCACTGACTCTCCAAGTCAGGAGAGTGTTAGTAAAGCGTCTGGAATGTTGCACCCGAGTACCAGTGGACGAAAACTGAGACATATTTGAAAACGTCTCCTGATCACACGGTTGATCATACTCTGGGTTCCACATGCATGTTTCAGCTGAAGGAAGAATCCCTTAAACCTGGAGAGTTGAGACCCGTGGAATGGGTAGCATGTAATATGACTTCAAAGGGTCATTCTTTGCTCACCGAACCTCTCAAATCCTATCACTGCTGCGTTTATGCCCCTGTACACATGCTTGATTCTCTTTCGGAGACATAACAATCCATAGGTTTTAAGATACTTACTAGTCAGGTACATTCTTAGGCGTTTAATATGGGGTGTTGAGTCCATTTCGTTGAATAAGGAGTAGCTCTTGTCTATTACATATTTGGCTTAAGGAACTTTATCTGTGTTCATTTCAATCTCTGGTTTTATGCTGCATCCCAACTCACCTTTCCCCTTAAGCAAGCATAAGTTGGTTTTCTAAATTTGAGACCCTGTTCTGTTTTGTAATTCAGTTCCTGTGTAGCCAAGTTTACATTCTGTGTATTAGTGATATCTTATGATGTTTCTTTTTCTGTGTGACTTATTTCAGTTAGAATCATCATACCTGAACCCACTCATTTTGTGCTACAGGCGTGTTGACATAGATTTCATTGCTGAGTGGTATTGCATTGTACGTAAGTACCACAACTTCTTTATCCATTTTTCACTTTCTGCGATATTGAACTTGTACCATAAACGAGGTTCTTGTAAACAGAGCCGTCCCAAACATTTGGGTGGCTGTGTCTTTTTGATTTTAATTTCCCTAAGCTATAGGACCATAAGTGGAAGTGCCCTAGGCTCTGTTGCTTTCTTTTTTAGATGTTTCAGGAAACACCATACACTTCTCCCGAGTGAATATATTCAGGAAAAAACGGATACGCCCTTTTTGTCCAAGTGCATCATTGTGGACGTTCTGCCTCTTTTCCTATGCTTTAAATGCAATTCCAGTCTACCTCCTGAAATCGGTTTTCTGCAATTCTGCCCCGCTTTCAAGTCCTCTTGGCAGCCTTACTTCAGTATATTTTTGGACGATAGCTGTCATTTATAATTCTGCAGGTTTGTGAATTACAGGGGCCCTGAGCTCCTTTCTTCAACTCGCTTTCTTGTGAGCTGGCCGCAACACCGCAGGATTGCTTCAGGCCCTAATCTTGTTCCGGCACGGCACGCTGAGCCTTTGGTTAATTCCTCTTCCTGGTGGGAAATGAGAGTTAAATTTGCCCGTCCAGACACCTCCAGCTAGTCTCTCATTGGTCCTCCTTATTCCTGTTCATCTTCCGCAGAATTTGCAAACTGGGCCAAACAGGAGGTTAAAGGCACTGACTCTCCAAGTCGGGAGATTGTTAGTAAAGCGTCTGGAATGTTGCACCCGAGTACCAGGGGACGAAAACTGAGACATATTTGAACACGTCTCCTGATCACACGGTTGATCATACTCTGGGTTCCACATGCATGTTTCAGCTGAAGGAAGAATCCCTTAAACCTGGAGAGTTGAGAACCGTGGAATGGGTACCATGCAATATGACTTCAAAGGGTCTTCATTTGCTCACCGAACCTCTCCAATCCTATCACTGCTGCGTTTATGCCCCTGTACACACGCTTGATTCTCTTTCGGAGGCATAGCAATCCATAGGTTTTAAGATACTTACTAATCAGGTACATTCTTAGGCGTTTAATATGGGGTGTTGAGTCCATTTCGTTGAGCAAGGAGTAGCTCTTGTCTATTACATATTTGGCTTAAGGAACTTTATCTGTGCTCATTTCAATCTCTGGTTTTATGCAGCACCCCAACTCACATTTCCCCTTAAGCAAGCATAAGTTGGTTTTCTAAATTTGAGACCCTGTTCTCTTTTGTAATCCAGTTCCTGTGTAGCCAAGTTTACATTCCGTGTATTAGTGATATCTTATGTTGTTTCTTTTTCTGTGTGACTTATTTCAGTTAGAATCATCATACCTGAGCCCACTCATTTTCTGCTACAGGCCTGTTGACATAGATTTCATTGCTGAGTGATATTGCATTGTACGTAAGTACCACAACTTCTTTATCCATTTTGCGCTTTCTGCGATATTGAACTTGTACCGTAAAAGAGGTTCTTGTAAACAGAGCCGTCCCAAACTTTGGGGTGGCTGTGTCTTTTTGATTTTAATTTCCCTAAGCTATAGGACCATAAGTGGAATTGACCTAGGCTCTGTTGCTTTGTTTTTTAGATGTTTCAGGAAACACCATACACTTCTCCCGAGTGGCTGTTGGCAATTTACAACCTGCCCATCAGCATAACAAGGCTCCCAGTTCTCCATGGCCTGTCCTGCCTTTCTGGATTTTACACTTTTTTCAGATGGCCCTTTTGACCGGGGGGAAGTGAGACTTAATTGTAGTGCAGATTTCCTTTGCAAGCTTGCTTGGTTGTCCAAAAAGGGCGTATGCGTTTTTTCCTGAATATATTCAGGAAAAAACGCATACGCCCTTTTTGGCCAAGTGCATCATTGTGGACGTTCTGCCTCTTTTCCTATGCTTTAAATGCAATTCCAGTCTCCCTCCTGATATCGGTTTCCTGCAATTCTGCCCCACGTTCAAGTCCTCTTGGCAGCCTTACTTCAGTATATTTTTGGACGATAGCTGTCATTTATAACTCTGCAGGTTTGTGAATTACAGTGCCCCTGAGCTCCTTTCTTCAACTCGCTTTCTTGTGAGCTGGCCGCAACACCGCAGGATTGCTTCAGGCCCTAATCTGGTTCCCCACGGCACGCTGAGACTTTGGTTAATTCCTCTTCCTGGTGGGAAATGAGAGTTAAATTTGCCCGTCCAGACACCTCCAGCTAGTCTCTCATTGGTTCTCCCTATTCCTGTTCATATTCCGCAGAAATTGCAAACTGGGCCAAAAGGACGTTAAAGGCACTGACTCTCCAAGTCGGGAGAGTGTTAGTAAAGTGTCTGGAATGTTGCACCCAAGTACCAGGGGACGAGAACTGAGATATATTGGCACACGTCTCCCGATCACACGGTTGATCATACTCTGGGTTCCACATGCATGTTTTAGCTGAAGGAAGAATCCCTTAAACCTGGAGAGTTGAGACCCGTGGAATGGGTACCATGCAATATGATTTCAAAGGGTCTTCGTTTGCTCACTGAACCTCTCCAATCCTATCACTGCTGCGTTTATGCCCCTGTACACATGCTTGATTCTCTTTCGGAGACATAGCAATCCATAGGTTTTAAGATACTTACTAGTCAGGTACATTCTTAGGCGTTTAATATGGGGTGTTGAGTCCATTTCGTTGAGCAAGGAGTAGCTCTTGTCTATTCCATATTTGGCTTAAGGAACTTTATCTGTGCTCATTTCAATCTCTGGTTTTATGCAGCACCCCAACTCACCTTTCCCCTTAAGCAAGCATAAGTTGGTTTTCTTCATTTGAGACCCTGTTCTGTTTTGTAATTCAGTTTCTGTGTAGCCAAGTTTACATTCCATGTATTAGTGATATCTTATGATGTTTCTTTTTCTGTGTGACTTATTTCAGTTAGAATCGTCATACCTGAATCCACTCACTATGCTCCTACGGGCCTGATGACATAGATTTCATTGCTGAGTGATATTGCATTGTACGTAAGTACCACAACTTCTTTATCCATTTTTCACTTTCTGTGATATTGAACTTGTACCATAAACAAGGTTCTTGTAAACAGAGCCGTCCCAAACTTTGGGGTGGCTGTGTCTTTTTGATTTTAATTTCCCTAAGCTATAGGACCATAAGTGGAAGTGCCCTAGGCTCTGTTGCTTTGTTTTTTAGATGTTTCAGGAAACACCATACACTTCTCCCGAGTGGCTGTTGGCAATTTACATCCCGCCCATCAGCATAACAAGGCTCCCAGTTCTCCATGGTCTGTCCTGCCTTTCTGGATTTTACACTTTTTTCAGATGGCCCTTTTGACCAGGCGGAAGTGAGACTTCATTGTAGTGCAGATTTCCTTTGCAAGCTTGCTTGGTTGGCCAAAAAGGGCGTATGCGTTTTTTCCTGAATATATTCAGGAAAAAACACATACGCCCTTTTTGGCCAAGTGCATCATTGTCAACGTTCTGCCTCTTTTCCTATGCTTTAAATGCAATTCCAGTCTACCTCCTGAAATCGGTTTCCTGCAATTCTGCCCCGCTTTCAAGTCCTCTTGGCAGCCTTACTTCAGTATATTTTTGGACGAAAGCTGACATTTATAACTCTGCAGGTTTGTGAATTACAGTGCCCCTGAGCTCCTTTCTTCAACTCGCTTTCTTGTGAGCGGGCCACAACACCACAGGATTGCTTCAGGCCCTAATCTTGTTCCGGCACGGCACGCTGAGCCTTTGGTTAATTCCTCTTCCTGGTGGGAAATGAGAGTTAAATTTGCCCGTCCAGACACCTCCAGCTAGTCTCTCATTGCTCCTACCTATTCTTGTTCATCTTCTGCAGAAATTGCAATCTGGGCCAAACAGGAGGTTAAAGGCACTGACTCTCCAAGTCAGGAGAGTGTTAGTAAAGCGTCTGGAATGTTGCACCCGAGTACCAGTGGACGAAAACTGAGACATATTTGAAAACGTCTCCTGATCACACGGTTGATCATACTCTGGGTTCCACATGCATGTTTCAGCTGAAGGAAGAATCCCTTAAACCTGGAGAGTTGAGACCCGTGGAATGGGTAGCATGTAATATGACTTCAAAGGGTCATTCTTTGCTCACCGAACCTCTCAAATCCTATCACTGCTGCGTTTATGCCCCTGTACACATGCTTGATTCTCTTTCGGAGACATAACAATCCATAGGTTTTAAGATACTTACTAGTCAGGTACATTCTTAGGCGTTTAATATGGGGTGTTGAGTCCATTTCGTTGAATAAGGAGTAGCTCTTGTCTATTACATATTTGGCTTAAGGAACTTTATCTGTGTTCATTTCAATCTCTGGTTTTATGCTGCATCCCAACTCACCTTTCCCCTTAAGCAAGCATAAGTTGGTTTTCTAAATTTGAGACCCTGTTCTGTTTTGTAATTCAGTTCCTGTGTAGCCAAGTTTACATTCTGTGTATTAGTGATATCTTATGATGTTTCTTTTTCTGTGTGACTTATTTCAGTTAGAATCATCATACCTGAACCCACTCATTTTGTGCTACAGGCGTGTTGACATAGATTTCATTGCTGAGTGGTATTGCATTGTACGTAAGTACCACAACTTCTTTATCCATTTTTCACTTTCTGCGATATTGAACTTGTACCATAAACGAGGTTCTTGTAAACAGAGCCGTCCCAAACATTTGGGTGGCTGTGTCTTTTTGATTTTAATTTCCCTAAGCTATAGGACCATAAGTGGAAGTGCCCTAGGCTCTGTTGCTTTCTTTTTTAGATGTTTCAGGAAACACCATACACTTCTCCCGAGTGAATATATTCAGGAAAAAACGGATACGCCCTTTTTGTCCAAGTGCATCATTGTGGACGTTCTGCCTCTTTTCCTATGCTTTAAATGCAATTCCAGTCTACCTCCTGAAATCGGTTTTCTGCAATTCTGCCCCGCTTTCAAGTCCTCTTGGCAGCCTTACTTCAGTATATTTTTGGACGATAGCTGTCATTTATAATTCTGCAGGTTTGTGAATTACAGGGGCCCTGAGCTCCTTTCTTCAACTCGCTTTCTTGTGAGCTGGCCGCAACACCGCAGGATTGCTTCAGGCCTAAATCTTGTTCCGGCACGGCACGCTGAGCCTTTGGTTAATTCCTCTTCCTGGTGGGAAATGAGAGTTAAATTTGCCCGTCCAGACACCTCCAGCTAGTCTCTCATTGGTCCTCCTTATTCCTGTTCATCTTCCGCAGAATTTGCAAACTGGGCCAAACAGGAGGTTAAAGGCACTGACTCTCCAAGTCGGGAGATTGTTAGTAAAGCGTCTGGAATGTTGCACCCGAGTACCAGGGGACGAAAACTGAGACATATTTGAACACGTCTCCTGATCACACGGTTGATCATACTCTGGGTTCCACATGCATGTTTCAGCTGAAGGAAGAATCCCTTAAACCTGGAGAGTTGAGAACCGTGGAATGGGTACCATGCAATATGACTTCAAAGGGTCTTCATTTGCTCACCGAACCTCTCCAATCCTATCACTGCTGCGTTTATGCCCCTGTACACACGCTTGATTCTCTTTCGGAGGCATAGCAATCCATAGGTTTTAAGATACTTACTAATCAGGTACATTCTTAGGCGTTTAATATGGGGTGTTGAGTCCATTTCGTTGAGCAAGGAGTAGCTCTTGTCTATTACATATTTGGCTTAAGGAACTTTATCTGTGCTCATTTCAATCTCTGGTTTTTTGCAGCACCCCAACTCACATTTCCCCTTAAGCAAGCATAAGTTGGTTTTCTAAATTTGAGACCCTGTTCTCTTTTGTAATCCAGTTCCTGTGTAGCCAAGTTTACATTCCGTGTATTAGTGATATCTTATGTTGTTTCTTTTTCTGTGTGACTTATTTCAGTTAGAATCATCATACCTGAGCCCACTCATTTTCTGCTACAGGCCTGTTGACATAGATTTCATTGCTGAGTGATATTGCATTGTACGTAAGTACCACAACTTCTTTATCCATTTTGCGCTTTCTGCGATATTGAACTTGTACCGTAAAAGAGGTTCTTGTAAACAGAGCCGTCCCAAACTTTGGGGTGGCTGTGTCTTTTTGATTTTAATTTCCCTAAGCTATAGGACCATAAGTGGAATTGACCTAGGCTCTGTTGCTTTGTTTTTTAGATGTTTCAGGAAACACCATACACTTCTCCCGAGTGGCTGTTGGCAATTTACAACCTGCCCATCAGCATAACAAGGCTCCCAGTTCTCCATGGCCTGTCCTGCCTTTCTGGATTTTACACTTTTTTCAGATGGCCCTTTTGACCGGGGGGAAGTGAGACTTAATTGTAGTGCAGATTTCCTTTGCAAGCTTGCTTGGTTGTCCAAAAAGGGCGTATGCGTTTTTTCCTGAATATATTCAGGAAAAAACGCATACGCCCTTTTTGGCCAAGTGCATCATTGTGGACGTTCTGCCTCTTTTCCTATGCTTTAAATGCAATTCCAGTCTCCCTCCTGATATCGGTTTCCTGCAATTCTGCCCCACGTTCAAGTCCTCTTGGCAGCCTTACTTCAGTATATTTTTGGACGATAGCTGTCATTTATAACTCTGCAGGTTTGTGAATTACAGTGCCCCTGAGCTCCTTTCTTCAACTCGCTTTCTTGTGACCTGGCCGCAACACCGCAGGATTGCTTCAGGCCCTAATCTGGTTCCCCACGGCACGCTGAGACTTTGGTTAATTCCTCTTCCTGGTGGGAAATGAGAGTTAAATTTGCCCGTCCAGACACCTCCAGCTAGTCTCTCATTGGTTCTCCCTATTCCTGTTCATATTCCGCAGAAATTGCAAACTGGGCCAAAAGGACGTTAAAGGCACTGACTCTCCAAGTCGGGAGAGTGTTAGTAAAGTATCTGGAATGTTGCACCCAAGTACCAGGGGACGAGAAATGAGATATATTGGCACACGTCTCCCGATCACACGGTTGATCATACTCTGGGTTCCACATGCATGTTTTAGCTGAAGGAAGAATCCCTTAAACCTGGAGAGTTGAGACCCGTGGAATTGGTACCATGCAATATGATTTCAAAGGGTCTTCGTTTGCTCACCGAACTTCTCCAATCCTATCACTGCTGCGTTTATGCCCCTGTACACATGCTTGATTCTCTTTCAGAGACATAGCAATCCATAGGTTTTAAGATACTTACTAGTCAGGTACATTCTTAGGCGTTTAATATGGGGTGTTGAGTCCATTTCGTTGAGCAAGGAGTAGCTCTTGTCTATTCCATATTTGGCTTAAGGAACTTCATCTGTGCTCATTTCAATCTCTGGTTTTATGCAGCACCCCAACTCACCTTTCCCCTTAAGCAAGCATAAGTTGGTTTTCTTCATTTGAGACCCTGTTCTGTTTTGTAATCCAGTTCCTGTGTAGCCAAGTTTACATTCCGTGTATTAGTGATATCTTATGATGTTTCTTTTTCTGTGTGACTTATTTCAGTTAGAATCATCATACCTGAACCCACTCATTTTCTGCTACAGGCGTGTTGACATAGATTTCATTGCTGAGTGATATTGCCTTGTACGTAAGTGCCACAACTGCTTTATCCATTTTTCGCTTTCTGCGATATTGAACTTGTACCATAAACGAGGTT